>NW_022631054.1:10986511-11217201 GCF_010015895.1 Lontra canadensis | reverse complement strand
CCTCTTAGCCCAATAGGTTGGTTAGAAAGAAAGAAAAAAGAAGCCACTCCCATTTCTGTATCACGATTGCCGTTTTTTAGCAAGTGTGTGAACTCACAGTGCTTTTCTATGAATAAATCATGGATCACAGAAAATATCATTTTTCTAAAATCAGAATTGTGTTCTCTCAATAAATGGGGCCCTTCTTTCTCTTCTGCATTGCCCTAGGCTGGGACAAGGAATTGGTTGCACCTCTAGTACAGTGGGTCCCTAGTGGTCTAAGGAGATGTGGAATGGAAAATGAAGAACTTCCTGCCACACCACTCCCCTCTCCAGAGCTCACAGGCACTTCAGACCTTGTCCCAGGAAGTAGGTACCACCACGATGGGCAGAAACACCAAGGTGCTGAGAAAATTGGAGGGTATACTCAGAAAAGAATGCAGAGCAACCCTGAGTGCAATAGGGCCTTTTGGCTTCAAAGGCCTTCTCCCCTCAAAGATGCAAGTCTATCTCTACTCCTAAGCATCCTAGCCCTGAGTCTTTATGTCCACACCCCCTGCCCCCACCATCTTTTGGTGTCAAAGCTGAAGTCCTCTCAGCTTCTCCCTGCTCACACAGATTCCATCTTCCTCAAGGGGACTCTCTAATATATTCTAGCAATTTCTGTGTCCCTCTCTGATCTACACCCCCCCTTCCATCCCCAGACACAAAGCTCTGTCAATTTGGCCTCGTATGCTGTGGGGACCCCATTACTCTGCAAATGTCACAGCTTCAGCTGCTAGGAAGCTTTACCCAACCCTACCTGGTCCTCAGGCTCAGAGAGGTGAGAGCAAAATGGTAGTGAGGGCCCTGACATTGGGCCCTACAGTACATACTCATGGATATCTGAGCTCCTAAGACTTGGAGAAGATGCAGAAAGGGGCCCCAGGGAAGAAGCAGAGGCTAAGAAGGAACTGAGGATAAGAGCAAAGATCTTCCACAAATGAAACCGTATGTTAGACTTCACCTCTGGAATTTTATTCTCCTGGAAACAATCAATCATCTTTGTTAGTGGTAGCTGAGAGAAAAGGTGTGTGCTCAGTTCTGTCGAAGCAGACGTGAGTGTCTATGCACAGCATCCACAAAGGCCCCCACATGTTCTGGGTCCATGTCAGGGTAAAGTCCATGCCCCAGGTTGGCAATGTAGCGCTGCGGCCCAAAGTCATCCAGCATCTGCTGCACCAGCCGTCCGATCTCCTCCTGGAGGACCAACAGGGCACTGGCTACAGGGGAGCCAGCAAGCCCCTGTACTCCCTATGCATAACCATGACATAGCACGTAGGCATGCTTCTACTCCGTGTTATTCATCCAGTCATTAATTCAAAACAGTTTACGGGATGCTTAGTATGGGCCAGACAACTATAAAAAGAAATTCCTGCTTTCCTAGAGCTCACATGAAACGAACAGCAGGACATACATACAATAAAGACACACACAGTAATATAACCATGTTCACAGCCATGGGAGTATATACACACACACGTAGGGACCCTAGTTACCTTAGATGCATACAGAGCACAGGGGTCCAGGTTGCCCTGCAAGGTCACCGTCTTCCCCACGCGTTCCCTGAAAGCAAAGTCAGTGCCATGTCCTGGTGACTGCTCGTGTGGCAGCTGCTCCCTCTCCACCTCATCCTCTATCACTCACCGGGCTTTCTTTGGGGCCACTGTCCAGTCAAGCCCAACCACCTCATAGCCAGCGTGGGCCAGCTCTTCCAGGGCAAAATGTCCATCTTTAGCAAAGATGATCTGAGGGAAAGGACAGATTCCTGAGGCAACAAAAGGCCTGCCTTTGCCCACTAACTTATCTTGGCTGCGCCTCTGCTGCCCTCCAGTGGTCACTTCAGTCCCTGAAGATTCCACAGGCCCACCTTCACTTACTCCATCCCCATCCTTACCATGGGCACTGGTGCCAGGCCTGCCTCCTGCAGCCTGGCCTTCACCCGCTTGGCCACATCACGGATGTAGGGCAGTGCAAACTTACTGAAGAGCTGTGGGCCAAGATGCCCTGCATGGGACTCAAAGAGCTGCAATGCCTACAGTTGGAGGGGAGGAGGGGATGGTAAAGACAAATACATAACACACAAAGTATCTCAGACCCCACACACACGTGTCTCAATTTCTCCCGAGTAACTTCAGACCCTCATACTGCCTAAGCCTGTAAATCCAGTTCCATTAAAAAAGTTCTGCTTTCTCCACATACCAGTGCTAGCTTTGGTCTTTGAATGCATATAGCACTGCGAATGTCAATGACAAGTTTGGACCTAGGTGCTCCAGTCAGATCATCATAGGCCAAGCTTCTTTCCTGCTGGGCATTATGACACCTACCCTCTCAGGTGTAGGGAACTGTACTGCTTCTCATTCTTCTAGACCCCAAGCCTATTCCTCTCCCTCAGGACCCACCTGGGCACCAGCAGCCACTTGTCCCACCAGATATGGGACCAGAGCATCAGTGAGGATGCGAAGCAGCTGGTGACTAGCCTGTGGTTTCTGGTAAAGCCAACGCTTGGCCTGAGCCATGGTGCTTGAGCCGCCACCCTCAATCATGTATGTCATCAGAGTCCACTGCAAAAGGAATCAAAGAGAATGTCGTAGGCGTAGAAGCCAGACTGATACTTACTTCCCTTGTCTACGCCAGACCACCAGAATGATTTCCCCATCCCCAAGTCCCTGCCTTGCTCCACATTACCGGGGCACCAGCAAAGCCAATCAGCGGCACACGCCCAGCCAGCTGTTGTCGGGTAAGGGTGATGGCCTGGAACACATAGCCCAGCTCGGAGGTCACTGTTGCTGGATCCCGGAGACGTTCTAAGTCCCGTTCTTCTCTTAATGGCTCTGGGAGGCTGGGCCCTTTGCAGGGCACCATAGTCACCTCCATGCCTAGTGCCTGGCGAGGAAGAAAATACCTGGATTTCCTACCTATAACTCTAGAAGGAAAGGCTCTGTTCAGCCCATGCCAAGAAGGAAGAAAAGGAGAATGAAACTTGGTGAAACTCCATCTCTTTCAGCCCAAGTTTTTCCCTCTGTCCAATAAAGATAAATGCTTATCTTGAGCCTTGACTATCTTTACTCTTTCTTTTTTTTTTTTTTTTTTTTTTAATTTTATTTATTTATTTGACAGAGAGAGATCACAAGTAGACAGAGAGGCAGGCAGAGAGAGAGAGAGGGAAGCAGGCTCCCTGCTGAGCAGAGAGCCCGATGCGGGACTCGATCCCAGGACCCTGAGATCATGACCTGAGCCGAAGGCAGCGGCTTAACCCACTGAGCCACCCAGGCGCCCCTCTTTACTCTTTCTTACCCATCAGGTTTGAACGGGTACCTGGGGTACAACAAGGATGTCAGAGAAGATGATGGCAGCATCCAGAGGGAAGCGACGCAGTGGCTGTAGGGAATAGAAGACAGGTTACTAGGAGGCAAGCTGAGGGCATAAATACCTCCCTTTTTCATAGAGGCCTCACCTGCAAAGTCAGTTCACAGCAGGCCTCTGGGGAGCGACAGGTGCTGAAAAAGTCCTGGGCAGCCCGAGTTTCCCTAAACTCTGCAGACAGAAGAGGGAAAGCAGGGCCCAACCCTGAGGAACCTCTGGATCTCTCCCCTGCCCCTCAAAATCTTTTAACTCTCCAGAGTTTCACTTGGATTCCTGGGCCCGGACCCTGACCTGGTAAATAGCGGCCTGCCTGGCGCATGCACCAAACGGGAGTGTAGTCTGTGTCTTCTCCCCAGGCTGCTCGCAGGAACGTGTCATTCTTCAACTCTGGAAAACCCTGGGATCTGGAGATCAGGAGGGGGTGGGGGTAGGCGTCAGTAAGCTTGGCCAAGGGTTGGGGAAAGGCCCGGGTTCTTAAGGCGGATTCATTCTGACACCATTATCTGCCTTCTCCAGCCAGTTCCTAAGCTGTGGCTCCCCGCCCGTTCCACCTCTTCTTTGCCTATCAGATGGTGCACAAGACTAGAAGGGCCCGCGCTGGGGCCTCTATCTTCCACACAGCCCCAACTCCCCCAAGCTCAAAGCCACTGGAGAACCTGGGGGAAGGGCGTAATGAAAGCCCAGTAAGAACTGATCAGGGTCTTTGGACCAGAAAATCTCAGGAACACGGCTACCAGTTGGCTGGTTCGGAAGCTGGTGGACCCCCAGGATAGGGTACACTGAATGAGAAATCAGAGAACACGGTCCCAAAATACGGATCCTAACTGAGGATAAGAAAATCCTAGAGGCATCCCCTAAATGAGTCTCAGGAATCCATGTGTAGAGGATTAGGGATTCCAGAGACAGGAATCGGGTTGGGAATTCTCCAAGGTCGGGAAAGAGGGGTATAGGGACAGATTCCTGAGTTGGAAGAGTCAGGTCAGAAATCAGGTGGGCCATACCAAGTGGTGCAGAGAACTCACCCCAACCCGTTCGCCTCCATGATAAGCCTTGGGTAACTGCGAGCACAATCCCCACTGTAACTTGAACCGGAGCCTGTGAGATCAAGCTCCACCCCTTCCTGGAGGGAGCCAGGGCAGCCGCCATGTTGAAAGTCACATGATCAGACACTGGCATTAGCTCCGGGGCTGCCCCGGGTGCTGCCGGTAGGACCCCCGACTACCGTAAAATCCGTAAAATCCGCTGTAGCGTCGCAGCAACAAACTCCCCCACCCCTCTCCTACCCTCCCCACCGCCAAGAACTCCGCAAATAACTACACCTTACCGTGGCATCAGGAATCTCCTCTCCTCTGATGGCCTGGAAATCCGAGAGTTTCAGCCAAGACTCACTTTTACTCCCATGCTCCATGATTCTAACAATCAGGCCTAGCGACCAGGCACACAGTAGATTAAAGAACCAAGCTCTACAGGGAAATGAAATAATTAAATATTTACATTACCGGGGCACCCGGGTGGCTCAATTGGTTAAGTGTGCGGCTTGTGATTTCGGCTCAGGTCATGATATCATGGGTCCTGAGACAGTCTTCAGTGGGACCCCACACTCCTCTGGGAGTCAGCTTGGGCTTCTCTCCCTCTGCCGCTCCCCGGAACTCATGTGTGCGCAGGCACAGTGCGGTATCTCTCTCTCTCCTTAGAATAAGTCTTTTTAAAATATATATTTATATTACCTACTAAGAGGCGGGCACTATAGTAGATGCAGAAGTTAACAGTGGTTACCAAGACAGCCCTTTCCTTTAAGGAGCTACAGACTGGTGGATCAGCAATCATAATAGTAAATGTTTCAAGAGGAAAAAACTAGAAGTAGCTAGCAAGGGCTCTTCCTGTAACTGGGGAAAGCAGTAGGGGTGTTCCAAATAGAGGGAACAACAGGTGCAAAGAGAAGAGGCCAAAGAACAAATGGCTATTGTGGGAACCAGAAGACCCATCTGCTGGAATTAAAGAGGCTAGAGGTGTCTTCAGAGTCCAGGTCATGCATGCCCTTATGAGATTCACTTGTCCACTTTATTCTCTAGTAGCACGGTAGCATACAAATAGCTTGGAGAGAAGGGAAGAGGGGCACTATGTTCCCAGCTTTCTAAGGAGAAAATAAAAGGAAAACCGTCAAAATTACACGGGATCATATATTATTTCTTTCTTGACAACTTTATTTGAAAATTAAATCAAAACAAAGTTTCCATCCAAATGTCCATCAACGGATGAATAACGGATAAACGGATAAACGATATGTAGTGTATACATAAAACAGAGTATTAGTTGACCCATAAAAAGAAATTAAGTTCTATTCATGCTATGATATTGTTGCAATATTATTCTAAGTGAAATAAGACAGACCCAAAAGGAAAATATTATATGGTTCCATTTATGAAATATCTAGAATAGGCTAATTCATAGAGACAGAAAGTAGATTAGAGTTTATCAAGTAGGCCATGAGGAGTTAGTGCTTAAAGAGAAAGCCCTGCTGTTTGGAATGATGAAAAGGTTTTGGAAATAGGTAATTGTACTCTTAAAGTGGTTAACTCAGCAAATTTACGCTTATTTTACTAGAGTTTTTAAAAATATATCAAAAACCATCATACATTTTAAATGGGTGACTTACATGGAATATGAATTATATCTCAAAAAAACTTTTTAAAAAACTGTTTGCCAGGGAGGGTGGGAGACAAAGTTTCCTTATACTTGACCAACAGCTCCTGTCCATTTTTTTTTTTTTATTTTTTTTTTGCCTCCATCCTATCTACCCACCTTGGACCTGTCTTCCCGCATTGGACCTTTCCTCTCATCTGGTTCAGAATTACTGGGAGAAACTGGGTAATGATCACCAGTGTCCTAGGATTAGGAGTAACAACCAGGATGAAGGCTGAACGACTCAAGGCTCCTATCAGTGGTAGGGCTGAGGAGGGGATTATTCTCCCAAATATTTTAGCAATACTGCCCCTAGGGTGAGGAGCTAAGAGGATGTCTATCAGATTTTTGTAGTGTGACTCGTAGTGTGACTCGTCGTATTGGGAAGGCAAAAACGGGTCAGAGAACCAGAAAAATGTCTGTTCCAATGATCTAGCCTAGATAGGATGGCGGTTCAATGAGGGTATAAAATGGTGGAAGCAAAGAGGACAGACAGAGAGAGATGGATCAGGTAAACACAACTGAACTTGGGTCTGGTTGGCTCAGTACGAGGCACATTGGTTTGTAGTAAGTTTAAGTATCTGAGTACACAAGGAAATACGGCAGGCGCGCTGGGTGCCCTTAGTCCAGAACTTACGGCGAAGGCTGGCCGTAGGCGGGGCCGAGCGTGGTGGGAAGCTTGGTCAGCCTTCGCGGCTGCGGCTCCGGGAGCCGAACCGCCGCCCCTGGGCTCTCCTTTGCCACTTCACCATGGCAGGCCCAGGACCGGGCGCGGCTCTAGAGTCCCCGCGGCAGCTACTGGGCCGCGTGCGCTTCCTGGCAGAGGCAGCGCAGAGCCTCCGCGCTGGACGGCCGCTGCCTGCGGCGTTGGCCTTCGTGCCACGCGAGGTGCTCTACAAGCTTTACAAGGACCCAGCGGGTCCGTCGCGCGTGTTGCTGCCCGTGTGGGAGGCGGAGGGCCTGGGGCTGCGTGTGGGAGCGGCGGGCTCCGCCCCTGGTACCGGTTCCGGGCCCCTCCGCGCGGCCCGAGACAGCATTGAGCTCCGGCGCGGCGCCTGCGTGCGAACTACCGGCGAGGAACTGTGCAACGGCCAGGGGCTCTGGGTGAAGCTGACGAAGGTACTCCCTGGACTGCCCTGGGCCCCTCAGAAGACCCCTGGCGCCAGAGCAGCTCCAGGCCGTTCCCTTCCCATCCCCCATCTTGAGGGAGCACTGCGTTCCGTGTCCTTTGCCTTGGGCTGGGCTGGGCTTGGCAGGGCGCTGGGCAGTTCCCAAACGGCCGTCCCCGTCTTGCGCGTCCCGGCAGGAGCAGCTGGCAGAACACCTGGGCGACTGCGGGCTGAACGAAGGCTGGCTGCTGGTGTGCCGACCGGCGGAGGGCGGGGCCCGCCTCGTACCCATCGACACTCCAGACCACCTCCAACGGCAGCAACAGCTCTTCGGCGTGGACTACCGACCGGTGCTCAGGTCCTGCACTTGAAAGGGCGGGGCTTGCTGCCGGACAGCTCGGCCGGGAAGGGTTGGGAACTAAGCTGGCACAGGCGGGGAGGTGGGATAGGGAGTGAAGGCAGGGTTAAAGGCAGGAAGGGGCGGGGCCTGAATGGAGATGGGGTGGGGCTTCTGGAGGCCCAGTCTGGTGGAGATGGAGCTCTGGAGAAAGCTCCCTGGGGGTACCCCGCTGCCCACTGATGTCTCCCCGTCCCCTACTCCGTGCCCGCAGATGGGAACAGGTGGTGGACCTGACATACTCTCATCGCCTTGGATCAAGGCCCCAGCCAGCCGAGGCATACACGGAAGCTGTACAGAGATTACTGTGAGTGAGCTGGGGTGGGATAGGGAGGAAGAAACTCCAGGTCTGGGCCTGGCCTAATTAGGGACTTGGGGTTGCTTAGCTATGTGCCCCCGACGTGGACCTACGAGTGCGACGAGGACCTGATCCACTTCTTGTACGACCACCTGGGCAAGGAGGATGAGAACCTGGGTAGCGTGAAGCAGTATGTGGAGAGCATAGACGTTTCCTCCTACACGGTGGGTTCTGGGACTCCTCCCACCCCAAGCAAGAGGTCATTTCTTGCTAGATCCAGAGCCCTCACCTTTAGGCCAGGGCCAAACCTGAACTCCCACAGGCCAGACTCAGTCCAGCACCCCATTTCGGAAGTCCTGTGGGAATGCCTAGACACTTCCACCCATACCAGCTGCGCTTTTAAGCCACCGTGTGCAGGGAGTGGGGTAAACACTGTCTCCACTTCTCTGCCCCTCCCCAGGAGGAGTTCAATGTGTCCTGCCTGACAGACAGCAATGCAGACACCTACTGGGAGAGCGATGGGTCCCAGTGCCAGCACTGGGTACGGCTTACCATGAAAAAGGGCACCATCGTCAAGTGAGTGGGCTCTGAGGTAGGACAGAGTGGGCGGGCCCCATGCCTGTAAATGTACAGAGACCCATGTGCATCCTCTGACCACTCAGGAAGCTACTGCTCACAGTGGATACCACAGATGACAACTTTATGCCTAAGCGAGTAGTGATCTATGGGGGCGAAGGGGACAACCTGAAGAAGCTGAGTGACGTGAGCATTGACGAGTGAGTGAACAGGCTGGTCTGGGAGGGAGAATAGGGCATGATCCTAGCAATGGGGCCTGGCCCCATTTGGAAGCAGAAGGTCAAGTGAGAGCCCAGCAATCCCTGAAGGCAAGGGGTACTCAGAGTGCCTCTCATTCATCTCGTCAGGACCCTGATCGGGGATGTGTGTGTCCTGGAGGACATGACCGTTCACCTCCCAGTCATCGAGATCCGCATCGTCGAGTGCCGAGGTGGGGCTTCAGGCTCTAAGGAGGGAAAGGGAGCCCCAGTGTATAGACAGTGGCTGGTTGGCAGTGAGTGTGGAGAAGCAGTGGGCTTGGAGTTGGGATGAGGGGAATAGCTGAACTATCTCTGGGAGGTGAAGCTTTGGGCCTGAGCCACGTGGGAGGTGCCAGGGGTAGGCCTGCCTTAAAGCTGCAGAGGTTGTTGGGCTCATCTGGAAGAGGAACTGAGTTGGGATCCTCAGGCCTTGCAATATAGTGAGGGATGGAGAAACCCACAAAGGATATAATAATCAAAGTCAGATAAGTAGAAAGGTGTCTCAAAGGTCCCAAGTTTCTGAAAGCCTGAGCATTCAGGGACCATTCTCAGATCTGAGGGCCGAGGAGGCAGCGGGTGCCCTAAGTAACTTCTTCCCCCAGATGATGGGATTGATGTGCGTCTTCGAGGGATCAAGATCAAGTCGTCTAGACAGCGGGAACTAGGGTTGAATGCAGACCTGTTCCAGCCGACCAGTCTGGTGCGATACCCACGTCTGGAAGGCACGGACCCTGAAATTCTGTACCGCAGAGCTGTTCTCCTGCAGAGGTGGCTGTGGTCCTGTGCCTGTCCGGCCCTTCCTTTCCCCTAGTCCTGAGCCTCATTCGTCAGTAGGAAGGAGGTTCCCCAGGCCCTATACTGTAAGCTGTTCCACTTTGAGCAGCCCCTGGGCCCTACCTTCTCCTGTCCTTGTGTGTTGGGGAGTGAGGGAGTCTTAAATTCATGCCATCCTCTTTAGTTGCACCATCTTTACCCACTCACCCCAGATTCATAAAGATCCTGGACAGTGTCCTGCACCACCTGGTACCTGCCTGGGACCACACGCTGGGCACCTTCAATGAGATTAAGGTGAGCCTGGCCCGCCTAGTAGTGGTGTCAGCAGTGGGCTCCTCCTTTCTGCTCATGCAAGTGCTCTCTCTTCTACAGGGTTCTTAAAAGCTACTCTAGGCCTGGACCTTTGTTGGGCTCTAGGAACGTAGGAAGAAAGCCAGACACAGATCATTAAAATGTAGCGTTTGGAATGCCATTCTCCCAGATAGTGTGTGAAATGTACAAGAACTGGGGGAGGAGAAGTAACAGCGTAGACAGGGAAGCTGCATGGAAGGTGTGCACTGGAAGTTATTAGCTGCCGAAGATGACGAGAGAAGCGCCCCAGGTGGATGTATGTATAACTTGGGGATGAGACTTGGTAGGCAAATAGGAGGCCCTGATAGCAGAGGGCAGTTTGGACCAGGCTGTGAAGGAGGGACTATGTCCTAGGTCCCTGGAGCCATTGGAAGGGTTTTAAGTAGGTGATGCACCAGGTTTGTTTGGGGGGGTGGTGTTTAGAAAGCTCCCCTGGGTGGCTGGACTAAGGAGGGACTGAAGACAAGAAAAGGGAGGGTGTTGGGGAAGGACTAGGCATGGACTAGAGTTAAGAATCAGGTCCAGGCATAGAAGAAGGTTCCAGAGCCTGGACAGACACTGACTGCCTGCCAGTCTTGCTCTGGCCACATCTCCTCATCAGCAAGTGAAGCAATTCCTGCTGCTGTCACGCCAGAGGCCAGGCCTGGTGGCCCAGTGCCTGCGGGACTCAGAAAGCAGCAAGCCCAGCTTCATGCCACGCCTGTACATCAACCGGCGCCTCGCTATGGAGCACCGTGCCTGCCCCTTAAGGGACCCTGCCTGCAAGAATGCAGTCTTCACCCAGGTCTGGACCACCTGGGGTCAATCTAAGGGAGGGTCAGTAAAGGGGTGGGGGCTGGGCCTAAGTAAGGCCTTCGGGCCAGAGTAGGACAAGATCTTGGCATAGACTTTCCTACAGCTCCCTTCCCTTTCCCTGCCCCCAGGTTTATGAAGGCCTCAAGCCCTCTGACAAGTACGAAAAGCCCTTGGACTACAGGTATGGCATGAGGGTGAGGGACTTGGACTGGGCACACATAAACTATACATCCCCGCACACTGCCTCTAAAACCCCTCGTCATTACTCCTGTGGCCCCTATCCCTCGCTGGTGAAATGTTCTGAGCCCCGACCCAGCATGGGAACAAAGATCCACCCCTTCTTACAGGTGGCCCATGCGCTATGACCAGTGGTGGGAGTGTAAATTCATTGCAGAAGGCATCATTGACCAAGGTGAGGCCCTGGGGAAGGATAATGAGGGTCCTGCCCTATGTAGAGTGGTAGAGGCTTCTGGGGTCACAGCTAATCAAGATAGAGGACCAGTTTATTATCTCTTTATGGGAGCTGGAGCTCTTGAATGCTCCAGCTGAGAGCATCTGTGTGTCATTTCAGGGGGTGGTTTTCGGGATAGCCTGGCAGACATGTCAGAAGAGTTGTGCCCTAGCTCAGCAGACACCCCTGTGCCTCTGCCCTTCTTTGTGCGCACAGCCAACCAGGTAATCTCCTATCCCTACTTCTCCAGTTGTTTCTGCTGTTCATCTCTGCAAACCTCCCAGGTGCTGAACTAGAGAGGGGCCAGAGGAGGGACCAGGTTGCCTAGGGCGGCCTCTGGGCAGACAGGGAAGGAGGAGCCATTGTACAATCAGAGGGACCACTCAGGGCTTCCGGTGGAAGGTGTGCAGGCAAATCTTTGGAGAGTCTGGGGCAATAAAGTAGGGTCCATTCCATGCCATGCTAATAGCCCTTGTCTTGGGAGCAGGGCAATGGCACCGGGGAGGCCCGGGACATGTATGTGCCCAACCCCTCCTGCCGAGACTTTGCCAAATACGAGTGGATCGGACAGCTAATGGGGGCTGCCCTGCGGGGTAAGGAGTTCCTGGTGAGTAGCCAAATCTGTGCTTCCACTGGATCAGCCTGGCCCCTGGAAGGAAGAAGGGCCAGCTAAACCTGGGCAGCCCATGATGAGGATACAATGGTATTTGTCCCATAGGTCCTGGCTCTGCCCGGTTTCGTGTGGAAGCAGCTGTCTGGGGAGGAGGTGAGCTGGAGCAAGGATTTCCCAGCTGTGGACTCTGTGCTGGTAAGTAGGGCCTGGACCCAGTGTTTCCTCTGCACAGCCCCTAAATGTTGCTGTTCCCCGAGGGTGTCCTGAACCTTCTCTAATCTCACACATGCTCCTTTGCTGATTCCTTCTATTCCCATGGCTTCAACTACTGTCTTTATTCTGGCGGCCTCCAAATCCTTACCTCCAACTCATCTTCTTTCCTAAGCTTGGACCCTTATGTGCACCTGCCTGCTGGACGTCTGCCCCAAGATGGCACTTCCGCCTCAGCCCAGTCCTCCTCACTTCCCCGCTCTTCTGCCCTCCAAGGGCTCCTGTCTCCAAATGGCACCACTGTCCACCCCTTTTCCATGCCAGGGCCCTCAGTGCCACCCGCCACTTCTCCTTCTCCCTTACCTCCTACTTTCTATCACATCTCTCTCTGGCATCTGTCCACTTCTTCCATCTCACTACTGTCCTCCTGCTTCAGGCCACCTTCCCTTGTGACACAACCACTGACTGCAAACCTAGCGTTCCTGTCTCCGTTCTTAACCCATCTGATTCCCTCAGCCAGAGTAATTCATTTCCTTCCCCTTGTTTAAACCCTTCAGTGGCTCTGCCCCAGGCGTAGGGTAAAATGCAGAACCTGACAAGCCTTATGTGACCTCTGTGTCTCTAGCCACTTGGCTCCAGCCAAACAGATTCCACAGGCCTTTTGCTCTTTCTACCTTTTTTCATGTTGTTCTCTTTCCTGACTTCCTTGTAGCCAAGCAAATTCCCAGCCATCATTTAGGTCTCAGCTTAGATGCCATTTTTTCCAGGACACCTTCTCTGGCAGCCAAGACTGGCGAGGTGTTATCTTGATGCTTTCATAGTCCTTGTTCCAACCCCCTCACTGCCCTCATTGGCTGCATGGGGACTTCCTTGTCTAGCTGCCTCTCCTGTTTCCCTGTGAGCATCTTGAGAGAAAACAAGGACTGTCTCCACAATGAAAGGCCGACCTCGTTCCCTCTCTCCAACTGCCAGGTGAAGCTCTTGGAAGTGATGGAAGGAATGGACAAAGAGACATTTGAGTTCAAATTTGGAAAGGAGCTAACATTCACCACCGTATTGAGTGACCAGCAAGTAGTAGAGTTGATCCCTGGGGGTGCAGGCATCGTGGTGGGATATGAGGACCGTTCCCGCTTCATCCAACTGGTGCAGAAGACCCGGCTAGAAGAGAGCAAGGAGCAGGTACCACCCAGAGGCCAGCAGAACAAGAGCTTTGTGCAGCTCCTTATAGGCAGAGCTGATAGGCCCCCAGTACCCAGTTGCAAGAACTCTGGGCCCTACCATTCCTCTACCTCATGTTCCTGCTTATCAGTGGGGTTCAGAGATGGCCCCTAGTGCTGAACAGAGATCATGCCCCCACGATCTCTCTGAGTGGAGGCCAAGTACCCCACCACACACTGACTTGGGAGTTGGATCCTCTTCCCTAGCAGGGCCTCTCCCTCCCTCCCCAGGTGGCAGCCATGCAGGCGGGGCTGCTGAAGGTGGTGCCGCAGGCTGTGCTGGATTTGCTGACCTGGCAGGAACTGGAGAAGAAAGTGTGCGGGGACCCAGAGGTCACTGTGGATGCTCTGCGCAAGCTCAGTGAGTATGGGGTCCTGCAGTGTTGGGGGCGGGGGCCTTACGGACGAGGCAGGTTGGGACCTAAGCTCGATTTCTGACCTGGTCCCCAGCCCGGTTTGAGGACTTCGAGCCATCTGACACTCGGGTGCAGTACTTCTGGGAAGCGCTGAACAATTTCACCAACGGTGAGTGGCAGAGGAGAGCGTGGTGCCCGGGTTCGGATTCCACCTGCGGGATACCGAGGGAGGGTAGGAGTTGTAGAGCCTTCCCCGCCATCAGTGCGGACGCTGACGTCCTTCTCCATGCAGAGGATCGGAGCCGCTTCCTGCGCTTTGTCACTGGCCGCAGCCGGCTGCCTGCGCGGATCTACATCTACCCGGACAAACTGGGGTGAGTGTGGCTGGAGCGGGGCGGGGCGGGGCTTGCTTTCCGAAGGGACTGGGGCTGTGTCCCTACCCCGTGTCCCTACAGTTCTTCCTAATCTGTGACCCGTCCGTGCCCCCAGCTACGAAACCACAGACGCGCTGCCGGAGTCTTCCACGTGTTCCAGCACCCTCTTCCTACCACACTACGCCAGGTGGGTCTCCTGGGCACGGGGAGCCTATAGAGTGGAGAGCAGGGTAGGGGCGTCACCCTAGGATGGAGGAGGATGGCGAGTCATGAAGTGCACGAACTGGGGCCCCGGCGCCCATAGGCCCCCGTGCACTGGCCCTTGCGGTGCCCCTGGCGCCAACCGCGGTCCTGTCTCCCTCAGTGCCAAGGTGTGCGAGGAGAAGCTCCGCTATGCCGCGTACAACTGCGTGGCTATTGACACCGACATGAGCCCTTGGGAAGAGTGAGGCGGCGCCAGGGGGCAGCCTCGGGCCAGCAGGACTGCGCCTGCGCGGGTCCCACTAGGCGGCGCGTGGGTTGAAGACACAGCCCCTGGCCAGGTTGGGGTCTGCGCTCCTGACCTGAGCCCACACGCTCGGAAAGACAGCACGCCCCTGTGTCTGGTTGCAGTGGGGGCGGTTGATTGACCCTGGTGGCCCAGCCCCGCACACCCACAAGCCCTCCGCGAGCTCGGGTTTGCTTCCCGAGTTAGTTCGCGTCTGTGGGAGGGAGGCTTCCCGCAAGCCCAGCACAAGCTGCCAGGCCTGAGCTACTTGAAGGGGGCCTTCAAGCTCCCCACCCCATGGACTTTACTTCAGGGTTTTTATGGTTGTTGGGGTTTTTTTGTTTTTGTTTTTGTTTTGGCTCCTCCTTTTTTCTCCTTATTTTTCTCTGGCTTCAGCCAGGACCCAAAGCTAAAACCTCTGGAGGAGAGTGGAGGCTCCTCCCCAGACAAGGCATCGGATAGATAGAGAGGAATGGCCCTCCTTTTTGGACACCTGAACCAAAAAAAGAAGCAGCAGCTGAGCTGTCTTTTCCTCCTCTCCCTCTATACCCAAAGTGTGAGCTCTGCCCTTCAACCCAATCTAAACTGAAGGTTCTATCACCTTCCCTGGCTCAGAGCCTCCATCTACTCCACGTTACATCTTTACTACCCCCACCATCACACCATTTCCAACACTTATGCATCACCTGATTTCCCATCTGCTGTGTCAGCCCCGAGATGGTGCAAGGTTAAGGCCAGTTATGTCCTCTCTGAAATCTGCAATAGCTCCCTTTCACCCAACTCAAAGCCTAGACTTTAAACCTGCTCTTAAGTCTTAACTGCAAGTCCCTGCCCCATGACACTCCATCAAAGAAGGTCTTGCACATGGGAAAGTTTAATAAATGGATGTGTTCATTCCTTCAGAATGTGTTTATTGGGCTACTGAGGGTTGGAGGGAAGGTTCTTCTAAGACTTCAGGGACCTGGGCTGGAAGCCAGGGAGATTGTGTGTCACATGGGAGTGGTGGGTCTACAAATTGACAAGCATTATATCTGAAGCTGAGCGGGGAACTAAGGGTGCTACTATGGGCAGGAGGGGGGGTGGGCTGCACAGATCCTGGCCTGGCATCTTCTGGGATGGGTGTGGTGATTTGCAGGATGGGAGCCCACCTTCAGGAACCAGGTGGGCAGAAGAACTTGACATCGTAAAAGACAAAGCATGAGATGGCTGATAAACCAGACAAGTCAAATTTTTGACAAAAGAGGCAGCAGCATAGCTACCCATCCACACCTGACACTGCCTCAGTTACCACACAGCTAAAAGGCGTCTTTAAGAACAAGTACCCAATGAGAAATTTCCTGACCATAGAGACCAGCCCCCTCCCCCAGCCAAAAGAGTCAACATCAGTTTCAAGTGAAGTGGCACTCCCTCTCTCAAGGCTTCTCCAGGCTGCCCTCTAGGGCGAGTCCTGACACTACCCTGCTTTGGCCTTGAGCCCTGCCCACTGGGGCTGTGTGCAACCCAAGGCCTATCTCCCCATAACTCTGAGTCTGACACCCCAGCTGAGCCTTCCAGGCAGCCCTCATCTTGTGGCTCCCCAGTGCCTGTGCCTTGGGTGGTCCACAGAAGACAGAGTTTCCTCTTCCAGCAGCTTCTTCTTACCCGGGGAGCTGGAAGAATAGGAGCCCCAGAGACCACCACTCCCATCAGCTCTGCTCTTCCCAGCAAGCTCCCGCCCTCTTGTGCAGCCTGCCCTGCAGAGAGGGCATTCCCCTTCTGTTCTCAGGGAAGAGCCTGGCCAGCATGCATCTGCTGGAGGTAGTCTGTTTCTGTATCTAGGACTGGCCACTTAAGTCTTTGGTCCCTCTTGTACCAAACTGGGTTCATACTGTATTTTGTAGCTTGCTCTTCATCCATTCATTCAGTAAACACATCAAACACCTATGTCGGGCACTGTACTAAGTACAATGGGGAAAATATTGGTTAAACAGATAATTTTTGCTTTCTTGGAATTTAAGCTCTAATGCAAGAGGAAACAGTATATTAAATAATTGCATAAACAACATTTAATAGCCTTTATGTAAGAGCTCCAAAGAAGTAGTGCAAGGTATTGTTAGAAGACAGAGCAGGGTGATACTAACCCACGGGGCTCAGTGGAATGCTGAATCAGGGAGAATGACTGGGCACAAAGTCCAGCGAAGAAGCACGTTGAGTCCTGTGTTACCGGACTGTAACGGGAAGAGAGAGAAGAGATTCGAGCTTTTGAGGCTTGTTTTAAGGTTTTATATTGACCGGCCATGAGGGGGCCAAGCAAGGGATTGACATGATTAGATTTGCCTTTGGCATCTGTGTAGAGAATGAGTTGAGGAGAGCTTGGAAGCAGGGAGTAATCCAAGCAGGAAATGATGGTCACTGGGACAAGGGGAATACTCACTGTAACTATTATTTATATTGGCTGCATTTTGTTACGTTTTAAGTTTTCATAACTTGTACTCATTTAAAACCCTCCACTGGGGTGCCTGGCTGGCTCAGCCTGCAGGGTCATGAGTTCAAGCCCCACGTTGGGCACAGAGCT
Organism: Lontra canadensis; assembly: GCF_010015895.1. Taxonomy (NCBI): domain Eukaryota; kingdom Metazoa; phylum Chordata; class Mammalia; order Carnivora; family Mustelidae; genus Lontra; species Lontra canadensis. The sequence continues at coordinate 11,200,334 of NW_022631054.1, read as the reverse complement.
TAGTTTAAAAAAAAAAAAAAAAAGCCACCTCTATAGATGAACATTAAGGTTGTCTACAAATTTTTTTATATTGAAAACTATAACTATTATAATAAACATCCTCATGCATATAGCCTTTTATACCTATTTGATTATTTCCTTAGAATAACATCCTAAACTCACCATCAAACTGTCAAATTGCCAGGATGTATCAGTTTTGTTCCCATTAGTGCCTATTTCCTAAACTCTGACCACCCTCTGGCATTAACACTTAAAAATATTTTTGATAATTTAATATGCTAAAGAATGGTGATTGTTACCTTAATTTGTACTGCTTTGATCATTTACTGTACTGAGCAATTGTTTTTCTTCTTTATGAACTACTCTTTTTGTGTTTTTATCTATTGGTGTTACACTTTTCTTACTGATTTATAACAATCTGCACAGTACTAAAGTAATACACACAGCAAGGCACTGTGCTAACAGCTGTACATCTGTTATCTTTGTTTTATCTTCTTAGCTCAATGAAGTAAATACTCTTATTGTCCCCGTTTCCAGATGAGAAATTTAGAGCAAAAATGAATTAAATAACTTGCCCAAGTAGTCAATAAATAATGAAGCTAGGATTTGGATGGTGGTCTGCCAGTGCCAAAGACTGCTGTCTTGGTAGCTAAAGTATTAAATCCTGTAAATTAATGCCTTTGTCATGTCAGATGTTATAATACCTTGGTTTTCCCTGTGTGTCCTTTGCCATTAAACTTCATGTATGTTCTTTCCTAATGTACAAAATTTTTAATTCTTTATGAATTCAAAATCCTTATGAAAGAAACCATATATTGGATGTATACCGCAAGAAGGAACATTCTGGTGGTGCCTGGGTAGCTCAGCGGGTTAAGCCTCTGCCTTTGGCTCAGGTCATAATCCCAGGGTACTGGGATCCAGCCCCGCATTGGGCTCTCTGCTCAGCGGGGAGCCTGGTTCCCCCTCTGTCTGCCTGCCTCTCTGTCTACTTGTGATCTCTCTCTCTGTCAAATAAGTAAATAAAATCTTAAAAAAATAAAAGAGCCCATTCTGTAGAGCTAGCTGCCTGTATTCATATCCTGGTTTTTCCACATACTAGCTGTTGGACATGGCCAACATGGCTTTCTTTTCAGAAGCATCTACCCTTTTACTGTTGATTTGAAATGTTATCTTTTCACATACTTATAATTTTCTGCTAAATTTGTATATGTAAGAATTCCTCAAAAAGAGGTGCCTCGGTGGCTTAGTTAGTTAAATCTGCCTTTGGCTCAGGTCATGATCCCCAGGTCCTGGGATCACGCCCCATGTCGGTGGGGTGCGGGGGGTGGAGAATCTCTGCTCAGCGGGGAGTCTGCTTCTCCCTCTCCCTCTGCCCATCCTTCCACTTGTGCTCTCTCTCTCTCTCTCAAATAAATAAAATCTTTTAAAAAAAGAATTCTTCCAAAAAATTAAATTAAAAAAGGAAATCTTCATTTTTCACCATACTACAAGAATGTGACACTGCAAGTTGAAACCAAACAGAAATCTTAATCATTAATGGGAGGAATTACCATTGTTCTGTGACCTTTAAAAGTTTTTGTCCAAGCATCAAAAAATTTCTTAGCATCAGTTATAAATGTGTAGGGGAATGAAAACATAGTAAAACTAATATTTATTTAGTACCTTGTAATCTCAAGCATTTAGAGAAATTGAGAATTAAATTGTTTTCTTTGCAAAAAAACTTATCCAAAATAGTTTGAACGCTTGTCTCTTTTTTCTCTTTTTCCTTTTTTAAGATTTTACATATGTATGTATGTACGTATGTATGTATGTACGTATGTATGTATGTATGTATTCAGAGCTCAAGCAAGGTGAGGGGAGGGGGAAAGGAGCAAGAATCTCAAGCAGACTCCATGTTCAATGCAGAGCCAGACATGGGGCTTGACCTGGGGCTCGATGGGGGCTTGATCCCTCAACGCTAAGATGATGACCTGAACCAAAATCAAGCATTAGACACTTAAACAACTGACCTAGCCAGGCATCGGCCTCTATTTTCTTATAATACTGAACAAGTAACTTCACTATGCCTTGAAGAATTGTCATACTCCTCTTTACTTCCGACATTATATCCTTTTTATGTACAATCTCATGAAGTATCTCTAAGAATGCCATGAAGGCAAAGTGGTTTTTTGCTGGCTTCAGTTTCTGTGAGACATCTTCATCCCTTTGTCACAGCCACTTTCCTCCTTTTGGAGATGAAGTAGCCTTCACTCGATTCATGTGGATCTACACTTTCTCATGGTGACAGTGTTAACATTCCCATGATCACCTATTTCTTCTATAACTCCATTTATGTTCAATTTGAATTTCACTTCCAGCCCTATCATTTTTCATTTCTTTGCTGCACTTTCATCTTTTGGCCAATTCTGTAATCTTTTTTTTTTTTTTTTTAATATCAGGCTTATCACTGGGAGACAAGGAATGGACACAACTACATTCTTGCTGTGTGTCTGTGAACCAAGTACACAGTGCACAGTGTATTAATTACCAACATACTGAAAGAAGCAATGTGATTGTTTCACTGCTCATGGTATACATTCAAAAAAGTTGATTCTGACAGTTTTTTTACCGTATTCTCATTGCTTTTATGGAGGAAAGAATTTTTAGAGGAACTTCCCTCACCATTTTTACTGATTTCACCTCTTCATTTTGTATTTGCTTATAAATGTATTACATAGAAAGAGATTTAAATGAGACACAAGTCCCAAATTTCAATTACCTCCATAAAACTGTAAGACTTTATAGCTGCCAATGTGATATTCTCCTTCTCCCTGTCCCTACTCCCTACCTACTTTTTTCTTACTCCCAAAGTACTTAATCACCCTTTAATATGCTGTGCAGTTTACTCATTTATTATTTAATAGAGTATATTTATTTATTTGACAGAGAGCACAAGTAGGCAGAGCAGCAGGCAGAGGGAGAGGGAGAAGCAGGTTCCCAGTGAGCAGGGAGCCTGATGCAGGACTCGAACCCGGGGCTCCAGGATCATGACCTGAGCTGAAAGCAGAGGCTCAACCGATTGAGTGACCCAGGCTCCCCTACTCATTTATTATTTAAATTGATTTATAATGTATGCTGCCTCTGCTTATTAGGATGAGGGTTGGATCCTTTTTTTTTTTTTTGTTCACTAATATACCTTAAGGGTCTAAAACTCCCCTTGGCACATAGTAGTCACTCAGTAAATAGCTGTTCAATAAATAAATAAACAGTGGCTCATCAACCATACTTTCCAACTTAAAAATGAGGAAAAGTTTTGTTTTCAGTAAAGGAGGAAAAAAATTACCAAAGTGACTAAGTCACGTATTTTTTTTTTAAAAGATTTTATTTATTTGACAAAGATCACAAGTTGGCAGAGAGACAGGCGGGGGAGGGGGGCAGGTGGGAAGCAGACTCCCCACCGAGCAGAGAGCCTGAGGCGAGGCTCCATCCCAGGACCCTGAGATCATGACCTGAGCCGAAGGCAGAGGCTTTAACCCACTGAGCCACCCAGGTGCCCCATAAATCACATATTTTTTTAATTGACCCATCCATTTGTATGCTTGTTTGTTTAAAGTAGGCTCCACCATGGAGCCCAACACGGGGCTTGAACTCATGACCCTGAGATCAAAACCTGAGCTGAGATCGAGAGTCAGACACTTAACCGATGGAGTCACTCAGATGCTCCCTGACCCATCAGTTTAAAGCATAAATGTCCAGATTCAGACTTTTAAAACCACCAACAATGAAAATTCTGTGTGCTTGAAAGGAAATAGTTGAAGTCCCAATTAATGAAGTTCTTTTCCAAGCTCTTTATAGAAACACTATAGCATCATTTGCTAACTTATCACGAATCTATTAGGCAACTGGTGGGCTCATGTACAAAAATAAAACACAAATATTTTGGGACCTGCAACTGGTTGCCAAAGTAGAGTTTCTCTTTTCATTTTTATCTTTCACTCAGTACTCTAAAAATAATAATTTCCTGCCCCACTGACAAGTCCACAGCCAAATGGACCAGATGAATATTATGATGTGGCCAGCAAATTCCCAAAGAGAGAGCTCTTGCAGACCGTGGGAAGAGTATTTCTGAGCCAAGGCCCAACTTTTGAAAGGTTTCTTTTGTCTCCCACAGTTCAAAGAGAACTTTGGAGCTTGACCTTCTTAAACTAGTCCCCACCACATATAAAAACATAAATATAAATATCCCTTGGGGAAGAAATGTGAACAGGAAACATAAGGAACAGACTGTATTAATATGCCTTTATTAAGTACTTCCCACATAATTAGTAAATAAAAAGTAAAAAGCATGAGGCTAGGCATAAGAGATAGTAATATAGATTGACTTAGTGAGAAGGAACGTTCAGGAAACGAGATGTTGTCAGTGACCTATGCCCTCAGCTCAGTTTTTCCACCACAAAGTGGGAGGTCAAGGGAAAATTTATGAGAAAATTTAATTTATTCAGATTATTTACTTAGCATGTCCCAAGTCCTATGCTAGGACCTGAGGAGAGAGAAGCAAATAACATATAGCCTTTGTCCTCCAAGGGCTCCCATTGTGATAGAGAAAACATGAAAAAGGGGATGAAAATCCTTTGTGATGAGTACCATAATGTAAATACTGAAGCAATGAGAACCAGAAAGAAGGAATCCATGAGGCAGCAGTTCTTCAAGTATGCTCCGTGGACCTCTGGGAGTCCTCAGGACCCTTTCAAGGTATCTCTCAGGTGAAAACCATTTTTATAATAATGCTAAAATATTATCTGCCTTTCATTATATTGATATTTGCACTAATGGCACAAAAGCCGTGGTGGCTAAGATGGCTGGTGCTTTGTCGTGAATCAAAGCAGTGTTACCAAACTGTATAATATGCATTGTATTCTTCACTGCCACACACTTGCAATAAAAATAAAAAATAAATAATAAGACAAAGTAAGGTTCACTTAAGAATGTCTTTGGGGGGGGCGCCTGGTGGCTCAGTGGGTTAATGCCTCTGCCTTCGGCTCAGGTCATGATCTCAGGGTCCTGGAATCGAGCCCCGAATCGGGCTCTCTGCTCAGCGGGGAGCCTGCTTCCTCCTCTCTCTCTGCCTGCCTCTCTGCCTACTTGTGATCTCTGTCTGTCAAATAAATAAATAAGATCTTAAAAAAAAAAAAAAAAGAATGTCTTTGGGGGCTCCTGTATGGCTCAGTTGGTTAGGAGGCCAGCTCTTGGTTTCGGCTCAGGTCATGATCTCAGGGTCCTGGGATGGAGCCCTGTGTTGGGCTCCATGCCTAGTGGGGAATCTGTTAGATACTCTCTCTCTCTCCCTCTCCCTCCATCCCTCCCCCAGCTCGCACGCACTCTCTCTCTAAAATAAATCTTTTTTAAAAACCAAGAATGTCTTTGATGAAGGAGTAACATAATTTTATTAAATCTTGGTCCTTGAGAACACACAAACTGTCAAAATTAATGAAGTAAGCCTGTCTCTTCAAGGAAAATCACTGAAAGTATTGTTGCCAATGATAATATTTGAGCTTTCAAGAGAAAATCAGAAGTTTGGAAAACTTGTATTTGTCATCATAAGGTTGCCAGCTTTCCAATATTTAAAGGATTTTTCTGATAAGATTGGTGGTGATATGAACAAATGTAATTTTAAAAATATAATGAGTCAACATTTGGGAGGATATTTTACAAGTGATCAATGGATCAAATTGTCCATTCAAAATGCAATTATTAGAGTACAAATGTTCATTGATATAATAATTCTACATTACAACTAATCTTTAAAAAACTGCCACTTACTGAGTTTTTGTGTAGTACCAAAGTCTTACCTACAACTATCTGACAAGGCTATTAAAATATCTCTCCCTTTTCCTTCTGTATCTATGTGAGGTCAGGTTTTATCATAGAATTCACCCAAAACAATGTATTGCAACTGATGAGAGAATCCAGCTGTTTTCTATTAAGCCAGACATTAAACAGATATGCAAAAAGGTGAAAGTATGGCATTCTCCTGATTTTTTTGGTTTGAAACATATGTTATCATACAAATGGTATTTATGTTACCATACAATAATTTTATTATTTTTATTTTGAAAATGAATTAATGTTTAATTTCTTAGATTGAGTTCTTAATATGGTAAATATCAACAGATAAAATCCATATAAACAAAAGTCCTCTGGGGCCCCCAATAATTTTCTTTTTAAAGATTTTATTTTATTATTTTATTTTTTTAAAAGATTTTATTTAGGGACGCCTGGGTGGCTCAGTTGGTTGGACGACTGCCTTCGGCTCAGGTCATGACCCCGGAGTCCCGGGATCGAGTCCCGCATCGGGCTCCCAGCTCCACGGGGAGTCTGCTTCTCTCTCTGACCTTCTCCTCGCTCATGCTCTCTCTCACTGTGTCTCTCTCAAATAAATAAATAAAATATTTAAAAAAAAAAAGATTTTATTTATTTATTGGACAGAGATCACAAGTAGGCAGAGAGGCAGGCAGAGAGAGAGGGGGAGGCAGGCTCCCTGCTGAGCAAAGAGCCGGACTCAGGGCTCGATCCCAGGACCCTGAGATTATGACCTGAGCTGAAGGCAGAGGCTCAACCCACTGAGCCACCCAGGTGCCCCTAAAGATTTTATTTTTTTAAATTTATTTTTAATTTTTTTTTAAGAAAATTTTTTTAAAGATTTTTATTTATTTATTTGACAGAGAGAGATCACAGTAGACAGAGGCAGGCAGAGAGAGAGAGAGAGAGAGAGGGAAGCAGGCTCCCTGCTGAGCAGAGAGCCCCATATGGGACTCGATCCCAGAACCCTGAGATCATGACCTGAGCAGAAGGCAGCAGCTTAACCCGCTGAGCCACCCAGGCGCCCCTAAAGATTTTATTTTTAAGTAATCTCTGCACCCAACATGGGGCTGGAACTCACAACCTTGGGATCAAGAGTCACATGCTCCACAGACTGAGCCAACCAGGTACCTCAAGGGTCCCCAATAATTTTTAATAGTGAAAAGGGTCCTTGGGGCACTTGGGTAGCTCAGTTGGTTGGGCGTCCACCTCTTGATTTTGACTTAAGTCATGATCTCAGGTTCCTGAGATCCAGCTGGGTAGGGCTGGTAGGGCTCCGAGCTGGGTGTGGAGCCTGCTTGAGATTCTCTCTCTCTTTTTCCTTCTGCTTCTTCTCCCCTCCCACTCCTGGTGCACACACACACACACACACACACACTCTCTCTCTCTCTCTCTTAAAAAAAAAAAAAAAGAAAAAACAAACTATAAAGGGGCCACAAACCAAAAATTTTGTGAACCACTGTCCTGGAATAAAAGCCATTTAAACTGAAGCAATTACTCAACTACTCAGTTACAGGAATAAGTTCCCTGAAAACATTTGCTAGTTTAAACATGAGCATTTAAAATGGATGACAGATAGGGGCGCCTGGGTGGCTCAGTGGGTTGAGCCTCTGCCTTTGGCTGGGGTTATGGTCCCGGGTTCCTGGGATCGGGCCCTGCATCGGGCTTTCTGCTCAGTGGGGAGCCTGCTTCCCCCGCCCCGCCTGCCTCTCTGCCTACTTGTGATCTCTCTCTCTGTATCAAATAATAAATAATAAATAAATTCTTTAAAATATATAAATATTTTTTAAAATAATTTTTAAGTTATTAAATTTTAAAATAATTTTTTAAAATAATTTTTTAAAATAATAAAATCTTAAAAAAAATAGAATGGATGACAGATATGGGGCTGAATCCTCTTCTTACTTCATAACTAGTTCTTACCTCAAAACCATGCCATAATTCTCAAGGCTTCTCTTTGCTTCAGCTAATAACCAGGAGAAAGAATCTTGCTGCAGAAGGAAACAGCAAAGTTTCAGGCCTCCTGTGGCCAATCACTCCATACTCCCTTTTACCAACATACTTGGTATTATATTTTAGGTAAAATAACTAATTATTCAGTAAGTCATTGCCAGCATCCTAAAGTGAAGGAAAGACAGGGCAAAAATAGGCTGGTTTTGTGGCTAAAAGGTCTCAGGTCTTTCCCCCAACTCTTCCCCTCAACCAGTGGCATCTATCCTGAGCTCTTATTCTTCTGGTTGAAAAATATGGGAAAAATGTCAAATCCTGACTGCTATTTCCCCAGTGCCTAAGACATTGCTTGGCACATACTAGGCACTCAATAAATATTGTTGAATAAAGTCAAACTCCTTTATTTTTATTGCAAAAATTAAACTCTCTTAACTTGGAAGGAGCTAAAGCAACTCAAGGTTTAAGAGAGGGACAGAAAAAGAGGACGCTTCTAAAAGGTTAGGAAATTGTAGGAATGTGTGGGAAAGAGAGAATGGCTCTTGTTCCTGTTACCTACGGTAGCTTATAAGCCACCCCATAACTAACTGCTTAAAACAAGTATTTTATTATTATTTCTCACAATTGTTGTAGTTATCTAGATGTAGGCATTTGGGGTCACTCATGGAGTTGCAGCCTCTTAAGTGGACTCCCTGATTCCGGGGAATCTATTAACACAGCAACCAGAGTGATCCTTTAAAAATATCATGTCCCTCCTCTGCTTAATTCAAGGGGTCTTCACAATGGCCTACAAGACCCCTGCAATCTGAATTCTCCACTCTCTCTCCCTCTGCCTATTTGACCTTTATCATCATTCACTTTCCATCTGGCTTACGTCCCTTCCTCTCTACTGGCCTCTGTACTGTTTTTTTGTTTTGTTTTGTTTTGTTTTTAAGATCTTATTTATTTATTTGACAGATATCACAAGTAGGCAGAGAGGCAGGCAGAGAGAGAGAGAGAGGAGGAAGCAGTCTCCCTGCCAAGCAGAGAGCCCGACTCAGTACTCCATCCCAGGACCCTGAGATCATGAGCCCAAGGCAGAGGCCTAACCCACTGAGCCACCTAGGCGCCCCCCTCCCACAGTTTTGATGGCTAAAGGTGATTGTTTTCAATACCATTAGAGTCTGGTTCACATAGCCGATGTGAGTCTCTGCTTTAGACATCGCAGACCTAGAAAGCCTTGGCAATCCCTGGCCTGCAAGGGCATTTAGACATTTCTCCACTGTCTAGCTGGCTAGCCCAGTAGTAGTAGTCGGGGCCAGGTCGTAGAATGAGAACTTGAAGCAAAAGACCGTGACTTGTTCCAGGATTCCAGGAGCGCAGCATTAGGAAGGACACTCAATGGGCGTTGATGACTTGTGAATGAACGAAAGGGTACAGACCACTGTGCCTCCTCTCCTCCTCGAGGAATGCAAGCTATCGGTACGTAATCTATTGCTCGGCTCTCCTCTCTGCTCTGCGGGCCTGCCGTCCCATCGATATGCTCGGCCATCGCGCGCCTGCGCCTTTGGGCTGTCAGTCGCAGGCGGCGTGGGGAGCGTGGGGAGCGCTGGGAGCTGTTGTGGCGCGCCGGGAGTTGAGAGGTAAAGCTGCGGCTTTTGCGCTGTCAGGCCCCTTACGAGCTGGCTGTTGGGAATGAACACGGCGGTGAGGGCCACGGGGTCCCGCTTCATGTGGGGGAAGCAGGCTCCTTGATCCCGGCCGAGGAAGGCCTGATGGGGCGGGCGAGGGTGCAGAGCCCCAGGGTCTCCAGCTCGAGTCCTTGCCAGCACCGGGCAGGCAGCTAAGTGGCCGAACTAGAAGGGAGCCAACCACTTTGTGCAACAGATGGAGAGTAGTTTCAGGAGGGGAGCATCTGCTTGAAGTCACAACGAGAACCAGATCGGGGACCAGATACTCCGCAGAGTACCTGAACTCTTTCCACTTCAGCCCTTCATTTATTTATTCTGCCTGTTTTTCGTTGTTTGGGGCAAGGCAATCAAATAGGAATACAGCAAACTCCAGATGAAAGACCAATTATGGTAGTGTTTTATCTCACCAGTTTACAAAGAGAGAGGCAATAACTGCAATGATGGAAGCATGTCTGAGATGCCCTGAACACCCCCCCCCCTCCAAAGCTTGGGAACCTAACTAATGAGACTCGCTGCGGTGACTCCCATTACCCAGAGTTGCGGCACTGAGGCGTTTGACAGTCAGGGTTTGTGAACTTAAGTACCAGGTTCCCTTCTAGGAACTGAGGACGCTTAGAGTTTTAAATGTCAGGCTTTGCCTGTAAGTGGTAGAACCAGAACTCAAACTCAGGTCTTTTGGCTGTGAAAGCGCCAATGTTCTTTTCATAATAACATCAGATGTGATACGAATTATATAGTGCCAGCCAAACTGAATTTAAATTCTAATCTGAGGCAATGCTTGCTGGAATCGAAATTATGGTACCTTTTTTTTTTTTTTTAAAGATTTTATTTATTTATTTGAGAGAGAGAGCTGCAGAAGGAGAGGGAAAAACAGGCTCCCGGCTGAGCAGGGAGCCCGCAGAGGGGCTCAATCCTGGGACCCTGGGATCATGACCTGAGCTAAAGGCAGACGCTTAATGGACTGAGCCACCCAGGTGCCCCAAAATTACTGTATCTTTAAGTTGTAGATGTTGTGCAGGAGCCTTCACTTTGTGCCTCGGGTGTACTGGGTTTAAGTGCTGCAGTTTAAATATTAATGAGGGGCCTAGAGATGATCATAATTTTGGATAAAGGTACAACATTATTTGCCAATTTACTGTCAAATAATTTTTTTCTGAACATTGCATTTCACACTTGTATTTAAAAAGTTATATCGGGGCGCCTGGGTGGCTCAGTGGGTTAAAGCCTCTACCGTCTCCTCAGGTCATGATCCCAGAGCCCCACATGGCATCGGGCTCTCTGCTCAGCAGGGAGCCTGCTTCCCCTCTCTCTCTGCCTGCCTCTCTGCCTACTTGTGATCTCTGTCAAATAAATAAATAAAATCTTCTTTAAAAATTTATATCATTTGTTGTAAATCAAGAAGTACTTTTATTTTAAATCAGTAAAGTTTATGACCTTTTACTATGCATCTTTTCTGTGGTAGCGCCTGTAAAGAGATTATTTTGAAGGTCAAACAGGTTTGTTTATTACCTTGAGTTTAGAAAAAGGAATTAATCTGATTTGTTTCTGCCACTGGGCTCTGCAAATCTAGGTTCAGATGCAAGCCTGCATTTGTGTTTATAGCAATATCTTTCATCATTGGGGATAATGAAAAGATGGGAGCAGATGGCTGAGTTATTGGAGACATTTTAAGTCATTTTATACTTTTCAGAGACCTAATATGCTTGTATTTATTTTTTATTTATATATTATATTTATTTATATATTTTGTATTTATTGCTGTTAATTCTTTTTTCAAGAAATAACTCATCAGAAGCCCACTTGTAAATTCCTTTCTAAAATTTTTTTTAAATTTAAATTCAGTTTAGGTAACATATACTGTATTATTAGTTTCAGGGGTAGAATTTAGTGGTTTACTATGCTCATAACTTTAAGTGCCCTCCTTAATGCCCATCACCCAGTTACCCCATTCCCCCACGTACCTCCACTCCAGCAATGCTCAGTTTGTTTCCTAGAGTTGAGTGTCTTTTGTGGTTTGCCTTCTTCTCTGTTTTCATCTTAATTTATTTTTCCTTCCATTCCCCTATGTTCATGTTTTGTTTTTCAAATTCCATGTATGCATGAAATCATATGGTATTTGTATTTCTCTGACTGACTTATTTTGCTTTGAATAAATCCCTCCAGTTCTATACATGTAATTGTAAATGGCAAGATTTCATTCTTTTTGATGGCTGAGTTTTATTCCATTACACACACACACACACACACACACACACCACTTGGTAAACTCTTAATCCTTGAAGAGTTAGCTCAGATCTTACCTTCACTATAAAACTTTTCTGGACTTTTCTAGGAAGACTGAGACTATATGCCTATTGTATTTTGGATATATCTCTGCTGTGACATTAACCATAGTATATTGTAATTTACTGAATTTGTCTTCTCCACTTAATTGTGAGCACCTCAAGGGAAAGGGCCAAGTTTCTTTAATTCACATGCCTCCTTCAGCCCATCTCCCTTGGCTGGAGCTGAGAGTATGTATTGGTGAGTCAAAAAATATAATAAAGGTGATGCTTATACTATAGCTACGGAAAATTTCTTACTGTGGTTTTTGGAGTTGGAAGTGTCACATTTGACATGAGTATCAATAACCTAAGTAGAAGTAGGGTTAGTACTGTGTGTGCTTTGAATTTTATAATTTTTTTTCCTGTTAATTATTTTTTTTCTGTGACAGCAGTTTGTGAAAATGGAATTTCAAGCAGTAGTGATGGCAGTTGGAGGGGGATCTCGGATGACAGACCTGACTTCCAGCATTCCCAAACCTCTGCTTCCAGTTGGGAACAAACCTTTAATTTGGTACCCATTGAACCTGCTTGAGCGTGTTGGATTTGAAGGTGAGCTATGACAATTAAATATACTCATAAAACTTGAGGGATGTTTGATCCCAGTAATTTTTCAGCTTTATGAGGGTGAGAGAGGATGAATGAGATTGACTCAACATTGACTGTTGGCCTCTGTAAATTAAGAACATAGCAGTACTCTATTGCTATGTAAAAAGGTTCTTGAGAAGACAGCACTATTACTGTGTTAGAGCTGCTCCCCACAATGATTCAAGATGAACCGTGTAAAGATATCAGAAAGAGTGCAATGGGAATCCAAGTTAGTACCTCATAGTCAATACTTAACTGTGAATCTATATGTACATGGTAATGTATTAATATATTAAGGGGTACAGTATTGAAAAGATAACTCAGGCCCTGATTTCTAGGACCTTGTAGTATAAATACATATATAAATAGAGGGGACATCACTACAGATCCTACAGACATTAAAAAGATAGTAAGTAAATATTTTGAACAACTTTGTGGTACCAGATTTGACAACTTAGATGCACATTTTTAGAAATATTGCTTTGGAAATTATATGACGAATGGATTTGAGGGAGTCAGGACTACATGCAGGGAGATGAACTGGGAAATTGATACAGAAGTCCACAGCAACACTGAACTAAAGAAATAGGACCTGAACTAAAGAAGTAGCACTAAGGATGGAGAAAAGAGAACATTTGAGAAAGTTGATGATTAATGGGGAGGGAGAGTAGAAAAAGAGAGAGGAGTTCCCTCTACTTTTTGCTTGGGTGACTAGGTGACTAGGTGGTGATATGGATAACCGGGAAAGGCATTATGAATCAAGGAACAAATTTGAATGAATATAATGAATTCAGCTTTGGCTGCAATGAGTTTGAGGTGTCTTGTAGTTAGATATAGCAAATCTGAGTACTAGATGGAAGTGGTGTCTGGTCCTGGGGCACAGTTTTGTGTTCCAGTATTCATTGTGCTATGAGAATTGCCTTCCTTCATATTCATGCCTTCATATTCATGAAAGAGACCCATGAATATTTCTGTGCAGTGGTCTGCATGACATTGTTAAGAGATGTTTAAGAAAAGATTTTCTATTTTCTTTTTTTTTTTCAAGATTTTATTTTTAAGTAATCTATACCCAGGGTAGAGGTTAAACTCACAACTCTGAGATCAAGAGTCCCATGCTCTACCAACTGAGCCAGCCAGGTGCCCCAAAAGATTTTCTTTTTAATACACTTTAAAATATCATACTATCCTTTAATAACTCCTTGTGGATTTGTCATTAGTAACTTTTTTTCCTTTTTACTCTTGCTATATCTTCAGTTGTGGTTGGGGGTTTCTTTTATGGTGTATTTAACACCCATTACATAGGAAATTTTATCTCACTAAGGCTCACTCAGAAATTGATGAATGCCTCCTACATACAGGCTTCCGGAATTTAATAGCAAAGTCTGTGTTCACTTTCTTCATTGTTCATGAGTTTAGAGAAGTTAATGTAGTCCTGCTTAGCTTACTTCTTTCTATCCACACATAAGAGTCTTAGTCCAGTTATTAGACTGTCCCATATTTCCAATTACCTCCTTGACTATGCACTCTCCCTAAAATGTTCTTTCCAAAAAAAAAAAAAAAAAAAAAAAAAGAAAGTAAAATAAAATGTCCTCTCCAAAATGTTATCTTCTCTTTGAAGTTCCAAACAGCATCAATCACTCTGTCCTCTATGGTTCCATCACACTTTGTTTTTCTATCTCAGTACCCACCAAGGCCTGTTTTATGCTGTAATTAGTGGCATGGAAGACTGATCTGAGAGCAGCTACTATATCTCATTCATCTTTGTAACATCAGTATTTACAGAGTGTGTACTAAAGAAGTTTTCAGTGGTCTTGAATTTATCTTGACCTATCTCAAAGGCTATCACTTCCACTTTCTTAGTCATTTCTCCAAAATTTCTCCATGTTAAGTTTCTTAAGAATAGGAACCATGTTGAATTCATCTCTGACTTCTCAGTGCCTATTTTTTCTTTACATATTAAGTGTATTTGTATTTATTGGTTGAATGAGTTGGTACTAAAAGCAAAGCAGGGAATGGAAAAAAGGTGAGAGAAGGAAGGAAAGAAAATTAAATGATTTGGAAAAGAAAGAGGGAGGAAGAAAGAGAAGGAAAGAAAATAGAAAAGTATGATTATGATGAAAGGGAGAGAATTGTTACCTGGAACACTATCATGGAACAAGTGGAACTTGAGATGCTAAAATCTGATCTTCAGGGGCGCCTGGGTGGCTCAGTGGGTTAAAGCCTCTGCCTTCGGCTCAGGTCACTATCCCAGGGTCCTGGGATCGAGTCCCGCATCGGGCTCTCTGCTCAGCAGGGAGCCTACTTCCCTCCCTCTCTCTGCCTGCCTCTCTGCCTACTTGTGATCTGTCTCTCTGTCAAATAAATAAACAAGATCTTTAAAAAATAAATAAATAAAATCTGATCTTCAGACATCAGCAACACAAATTATGTTGCAGTGAATTACATTACCCTACCAAAGATCCATAACAAAGATTTCCAGTTTTCTGTCATTGGTTACCAGCTATGTGGATAAAATGAAGACATCTGTTAAGTGGGGATTGTCTCTTGGTAGCGTTCATTGTGGTCCTCAGTGAAGTACTCATGGCTACCTGGTGGGAAGTGGTGATAGCTCTTCCTTTGTAGTGAATGAAGATTTAAAATGTGATCCCATTTGTATCTGCTTTGATGAATGTTCTTCAGAGCTCTTTACATCAAGTAATGATATATAATTTTTTTAAAGATTTTATTTATTTATTTGACAGAGATTACAAGTAGGCAGAGAGGCAGGCAGAGAGAGAGAGAGAGGGAAGCAGGCTCCCTGCTGAGCAGAGAGCCCGATGTGGGGTTCCATCCCAGGACCCTGAGATCATGACCTGAACCGAAGGCAGAGGCTTTAACCCACTGAGCCACCCAGGCACTCCATATGTAATATATTAAAGTGTGGGCTCTAATCATCAGACGAATTTTATCTTGAGTCCATTGCTTACTAGTTGTGTAACCCTGAACAAAGTGACTTAATATCTTTTAGTCCAAGTTTTCTCATTTGTAAAATGAGATTGTTGTAAGAATTGAGAGAATGCCTGTAAATACATTGAAAAGGTTCAGTAATATTAACTGTTATTATTAAATCTAGACACAGACCAAATTTAATTGAAATGGTGAAACCACTGTCTAAATGAATGTGTTTTTGTGTTTTTCCTTCTTTTTCCCTTTTGTGCTGTAGAAGTCATCATCATTACAACCAGGGATGTCCAAAAGGCTCTATCTGCAGAATTCAAGATGAAAATGAAGCTAGATATTGTGTGTATTCCTGATGAAGCTGACAGGGGGACTGCAGATTCTCTGCGCCAAATATACCCAAAACTTAAGGTGAGAAACTATTTCTTGATTTGTATTATTTATTGAAGATAAATGTCACCTTATGTTTTCCTACAACAGTTTATAATGCTTTTTCAAAAATGTATTCTAGCATCACATATTTTGTTGCCCATGTATTCTTCAACCACTTTTTATTTTATTTTTTTATGTTTATGTATTTATTTAAGTCATTTTTATACCTAACATGGGGCTCAAATTCATGACCCCAAGATCAAAAGTCACATACTCCTCTGACTGAGCCAGCCAGGTGCCCCTATTTTGATTATTAATGAAGATTTAGACATTTAGTTCTTATAGTCACTGATTTCCAGTATTTTTGAGTAATTGTACATCTTTATAAAAAAGATTTGCTTTTTTTTTTAAGATTTTATTTTTTATTTGACAGAGAGAGACACAGTGACAGAGGGAACACAAGCCGAGGGAGTGGGAGAGGGAGAAGCAGGCTTCCTGTGATGGTGAGGCTCAATCCCAGGACCCTGGGATCATGACCTGAGCTGAACACAGACACTTAATGACTGAGCCACCCAGAGGCCCCAAGATAGGCTTTTTTAAAAAAAGATTTTTTATATCATTTGAGAGAGAAATCATGAGTGAGAGCACAAGCAGGGAGGGGAGTCAGAGGGAGAGGGAAAAGCAGAGTCCCCACTGAGCAGGGAACCTGACACAGGGCTCGATCCTAGGCCCCTGGGATCATGACCTGAGCTGAAGGCAAATGCTTAACTGACTGAACCACTCAATCGTCCCAAAAAAGATAAATTCCAAATGTGCTTTTAAAGATTCCATTTAGGGTACCTGGGTGGCTCAGTGGGTTAAGCTGCTGCCTTCGGCTCAGGTCATGATCCCAGGGTCCTGGGATCGAGCCCCACATTGGGCTCCCTGCTCAGCAGGGAGCCTGCTTCCTTCCTCTCTCTCTGCCTGCCTCTCTGCCTACTTGTGATCACTCTGTCAAATAAATAAATAAAATCTTAAAAATAAATAAATAAATAAATAAATAAATAAATAAATAAATAAAAGATTCCATTTAGGGACGCCTGGGTGGCTCAGTTGGTTGGGTGGCTGCCTTCGGCTCAGGTCATGATCCCAGCATCCTGGGATCAAGTCCCACATCAGGCTCCTTGCTCAGCAGGGAGCCTGCTTCTCCCTCTGCCTTTGCCTGCCACTCTGTCTGCCTGTGCTCATTCTCTCTGACAAATAAATAAATAAAATCTCTTAAAATAAAAAAGATTCCATTTAAATGAAGTTCATGAACAAGCAAAATTTATTCATTTCTCTATTTATTAATTTTTAGAGAGAATGCGTGTGTGTGGAGGGGTGCAGGGGGTGGGAGTGGGGGGAGGACAGAGGAGAAAGAGAGAGAATCCCAGGCAGGCTCCATGCTCAGTGTGCAGCGTGACTCAGGCCTCAGTCCCACAACCCAGAGATAATGACCTGAGCCAAAAGCAAGAACTGGATGCTCAACTGACTGAGCCACCCGGGTGCCCCCATGAATAAGCAAAACTTAATCTATAGTGATAAAAATCAGAGCCGAGTTCAGTCTGCAGATGACAGATTGTCCAGAAAGAAGTACAAAGGAATTTTGAAAAATTCCTGACTCTCATCCTTACAATATAACATTTGACCTTTTGATCTACTTTGATTAGATACTAACAAGGGCATATGAATATGAGGGCACAGTCTACCTACTGGCCTGTGGCCTATGAACTGAGAGCTATCCACTGTATACTGTTTTTAAATTGATGTCCTCTGGAGAAAGTTCAATCTGTATGATAATGTTGCCATCTTGTTTGAATTGAGGAGCAGACTCTCCTGGTATTTCTGGTGACTGTAAACAGATGTATTAATATAGTCAACCTGCCTATGCACTAAAGAACAAAAAAATTAATGCAGAAATGTATATGGCCGGGGTACCTGGGTGGCTCAGAGGGTTAAGCCTTTGCCTTCAGCTCAGGTCATGGTCTCAGGGTCCTGGGGTCAGGGCTCTCTTTTTAGCAGGGAGCCTGCTTCCCTCTCTCTCTGCCTGCTTGTGATCTGTCTATCAAATAAATAAAATCTTAAAAAAAAAAAAAATGTATATGGTCTTTCTTTCCCTCCTACCATTATAGGGGAATAATTTGCACACAGTAAAATACGAAGATATTAAGTATACAGTTCAGTGAGTTTTGACAGATAAATACACCCTGAACACCACTACCCAAATGAAGAACATTTTCTTTTTTTTTTTCTTTAAGTTTTTATTTATTTATTTGACAGAGATCACAAGTAGGCAGAGAGGCAGGCAGAGAAAGAGGGGAAGGGAGGAAGCAGGCTTCCCGCTGAGCAGAGAGCCCGATGCAGGGCTCGATTCCAGGACCCTGGGATCATGACCTGAGCCGAAGGCAGAGGCTTAACCCACTGAGCCACCCAGGCGCCCCTGAAGAACATTTTCATATGAACAATTTCATAAGAACAATTCATATGTTAACTTTGCTTGTTCATGAACTAGATATAAATGGAATCATACCATTTTATTCTAGTTTCTTTGGTTCAATGTAATATTTTTCAGACTCATATTATTGCAGATATAACTAGTTTTTTTTTTTATTCCATTGAATAAATATACCACTATTTACTCATTTCCCTGTTGGGTCATTTGGGTTGTTTCTGATTTTGAGATATCATGAATAAAGCTGTTACGAACATTGTTCTGCAAATCTTTTTGTGAAAATATTCTAGTTTGTAGGGTTTACTGTATTAGAAACTGCCATATAGGTTTCCAAGTGGTTATACCATTTTATACTTCCATCAACAATGTGTAAGGGTTACATTTGCTTCACATCTTCATCCACACTTGGTCTTGTCAATTGTACTTCTACATTTTAACTATTCTAGTGGATATAAATGTAGTAGTATCTTGTGGTTTTAATTTGCATTTCTCTGATAACAGTGATGCTAACCACCTGTCCATGTGGTTATTGGCCATTTGTTTATATTTATGGAGTGTTTGAAGCATTTGCCTATTTTTAAATTGAGTTGTTTACCTTTTTATTATTGATTATAGAAATTCCGTATGTATTCTAGGTGCAAGCCTTTTGTCAGATGTGTTGTGACTATCTTCCACCAGTCTATGGCTTGCCTTTTTACTTTCTTAATGGTGTCTTTTCATGACCAAAAGTTTTTGATGTTGATGAAATTCAGATTATTGCTTTTTTTTTCTTTGTGGTTAATATACTTTTTGTGTCCTCTCTAAGAAATCTTTGCCTATCCCAAGCTTGTGAAGTTATTCCTTTTTTTCTTTTTTAAGATTTATTTATTTGAGGGGTGCTTGGGTGGCTCAGTCGTTAAGTGTCTGCCTTCGGCTTAGGTCATGATTCCAGAGTCCTGGGATCGAGGCCCGCCTTGGGTTCCTTGCTTGGCAGGAAACCTGCTTCTCCCTCTCCGACTCCCCCTGCTTGTGTTCCCTCCCTCACCGTGTCTCTCTCTGTCAAATAAATAAATAAAAACCTTACAAAAAAGAGATTTATTTATTTGAGAGAGAAAAAGGGAGCACATGAGTGGGGGAAGGGTCAGAGAGAGAGGGAGAGAATCCCAAACAGGCTTCCCACTGAGTGTGGAGCCCCACATGGAACTCAGTCTCATGCCCCTGAGATCATGACCTGAGCCAAAACCAGAGCTGAACACTTAATCAACTGAGCCATCCAGGTGCCCCAGTAAAGATACTCTTTAATGTTTACCCCATCTTGATTTAATTTTGTATGCAGTGTGAGGTGGGGATAAAATTTACTCTTTTTCTATATGGATATTTATTCCAGCACCATTTTTTTTTTAAGATTTTATTTACTTACTTGACAGAGATCACAAGTAGGCAGAGAGGCAAGCAGAGAGAGGAAGGGAAGCAGGCTCCCTGCTGAGCAGAGAGCTCCATGTGGGGCTCTATCCCAGGACCCTGGGATCATGACCTGAGCCGAAGGCAGAGGCTTTAACCCAGGCGCCCCTCCAGCACAATTTGTTAGAAAGACTTTACTTTCCCCATTGAATTGGACTGGTGCCTTCATTGAAAATCAACTGACTGTATATGTGTGGTCTTTCGGTTTTCTCTATTTTGTTTCATTGGTCTATTTGTCTGTCTTCAAAGCACATTGAATAATGTCTTGATTATTTTAGCTTTGTAGTAGGAATTGAACTGGACCTATAGATTAGTTAACTAATTAGTTAATAATAACTAATTAGTTATAATTAGTTAATATTGATTCTTCCAGTCTTGAACATCTATTTATTTAGGTTTCTTTTAATTTCTCTCATAGTGTTTTATAGTTTTCAATGTAGAAGTTTTGAACATCTCTTGGTAAATTATTCCTAGGTAGATGTTTTTAATAATGTTGTAGCTGGTGCTTTTTACTCTATTTTTCAATTGTTTGTTGCTTGTGTATAGACATAAAATTGCTTTTTGAAGATTGGCCTTGTCAAATTGTAGATTCCTTTTTAATCTTTATGCTTTTTTTTTTTTTTTTTTTTTTTTTTAAATTTTGCCCTGGCTAGGACTGCCAGTGCAATGTATTATAGGCATTTCCGTTCACTTTTGGCCTTTTTGTTTTCCTGTACTTCCATCCAAGTAGGTTTTGGTGTTTCTGACTAGAGAGGAGATTTCCAATACCATAATGTTGCGTATTTTACTTTCTGGACTGCAGCTGCTTATTTCCTTAGGGAAGATACCGGGAATTTCACTAAGAAAATGAAATGATAGTTCTGGTCTTTCGTAGGAACAGATACCAGGTTTACTAAGAAGCTTAGGGTGCTTGGTGGACTTCCCAGGGGCTGTTTTAGCTACAGTCTGATCATTTCGGATGGAGGTATAATCTCTTTGCTCCCTAGTTTCTAACTCCTAGAAATGTTACTTTTACTTGAACCTGGAACTGGTGGTTCTAGAAGTCTCATGTGAGGCTTATGTAACAATTAGGGGCCTGAGAAGTAGTAGTAACAACTATAAATAGGCATTTGAAGCAAGTAAAGTAACTGCCAGTAGGATACTGTACTTCCAAGTTCCTGCTGCTTATGGTTTTAACCATTGAATCCTTATTTTAGAACCTAAAGGTAAGAGTCCTCATTAAGTCATTCTGCACAGTCTTGTTTCTTTTCCTCCTTTACATCCCACTTTGTTTTTACATAATTTACATCACAGCACCTTTTACATCTAATCCCGCCTCTGTGCCTTTTCTTGAGCTGACACTTGGGCTAGCAGGTCTCTGCTATCTTTGCTGTCTCTGCTTGATTCCTCCTCCACCAATGGCTCCTGATACCTGGCTTCACGTCAACTTGCATTCCAGCCTGGAGCAGAGGCAGCTAAGCTAACCTGTGGAGGAACTTAGCAAACTCCTAAATAGCCGAAGTTCGAGCTAAGCCAAAATTCAGAACCATCTGGTTGGGATCAACACACTTGTAGGAAAGGTAATGGAAATACACGTAAACAGTTGAGGAAAGTGAAACAGCCTGAGAAGGGCAGTTTGTTGGTGTTTGCTAAGAGATGTCATGTACCTCTCTGAAGTAGAAAGTTGTAGCCCCAGGCTGTGCCATGGTTTAAAAGCAGTGCCCCTTTGAGCCGATGTATTTC
This sequence comes from Lontra canadensis, assembly GCF_010015895.1. Taxonomy (NCBI): domain Eukaryota; kingdom Metazoa; phylum Chordata; class Mammalia; order Carnivora; family Mustelidae; genus Lontra; species Lontra canadensis. The sequence continues at coordinate 11,179,029 of NW_022631054.1, read as the reverse complement.
TCTTACCTTGTTCCCACAAAGCAGCTTCCTAAACATTTGGTGACTATTTTGGTCTGTTTTTAAGAAAGATTTTAGGTAAGATTATTGCCTTGGAGATTTGGGGGTTTATGAGCTTTTGATTCTTTTATCTTTACCCACTTCCTTCGGGTTGAGTTCCCCAAATATTACTGTGAGGTTATCCCATGTGGCTTCTGCTTTTCTAGAGAAAGACCACAACAGTATATTATTAGCTTTATTTGGCTTTTTTGTTTAAAATATATTTCACCATTTTAGTTTATAACGTTTCTCATTTACATTGCATTTGCTAAATATATCGCAGTTCTCTTTATATGTGGAAACTTCCATCATGTGTGCTTATAGGATATTGAAGCTGGACATTATACTTGCTGCGTGTTTTTTCAACTGACATACATATTTCATTTGGTTTCATTCTTCTGGCACTGTTTTCTACTTCATTTTACCTTATCTCATGCCACAATTTTTGCTGACTTACTGGCTTCTCACTTTTTATTTCAGCTGCCTACCCTCTTTCCCTGACTTTTCAAGAGAGGTTACTGGCTCATTCATTCTCCCACGCCCTGGGTGAGTGAGCTCCATTCTTATAACTAGTCTTGATAACATGGAAGTTCTTAGATTTTCAGTCTTCTCCACAATAGTGTTTCATATTTGTTGATGAATGATTCATTCTTATCTATGTCCAAATTCATTCATTTATCAAATATGTATTGAGGCTATAATAATGATTATAATTGCTTAATTTATTAAATAACCAATTATGGACCATAGTTTTGTTTTTTTTTTTTAACTTTTTATCAGGGAAAACTTCAAACATGTATAAAAATGGAACATTGCTTGAGTATCTGTCACCCAACTTTAGTAGTTATCAACCCAGATAATCTTTTTTTAATTTTTAAATTTTTTTATAAGCATATAATGTATTATGAGCCCCGGGGTGCAGGTCTGTGAATCGCCAGGTTTACACTCTTCACAGCACTCATCATAGCACATACCCTCCCCAATGTCCATAACCCCACCACCCTCTCCCTCCCCTCCTCCCCCCAACAGTCCTCAGTTTGTTTTGTGAGATTAAGAGTCTCTTATGGTTTGTCTTCTCCCGATCCCGTCTTGTTTCATTTATTCGTTTCCTACCCCCAAACCCCCAACGTTGCATCTCCACTTCCATCATATCAGGGAGATCATATGATAGTTGTCTTTTTCTGATTGACTTATTTTGCTAAGCATGATACCCTCTAGTTCCATCCACGTCATTGCAAATCAACCCAGATAATCTTATTTCATCTATATCCCCACCCATCTTGCTCCCTCTCATGTTCTTTTGAAATAAATCTCAGAAATCATATTATTTCATCTGTAAGTATATATTACTAAGATAAGAGCTCTTTAAAAAATAAAAATAAAACTGTAATACCATTAAACACCTAAAAAAATTAATAATTCTTTATTATCAAATATCCAATCAGTGTATAAGTTTCCAGTTGCCTCATAAATATAATTTTTAAGTGTTTTAGTGTGTTTATTTAAATCAGAAGGCAAATGAAGACTATACTTTACAATTGGTTGAAATGTCTCTTTTAATATATAGATTTTCCCTCTGTCTCTTCTTTTTCTTATAATTTATTTGTTGGAGAAATTGGGCCATTCATTTTCTCATACATTTTCCCTCCCAGTCTGCATTTTGTTGATTGCAACCCTGTGGTGTTGTCTAATAAGTATCCCTCTCTTTATATTGGTATTGATAGTTGGACCTAGAAGCTCCATTAAATTCAGGTTTTGGATTTAGGGACAAAACTTTCATAGGTGATGGTGCGTTCTTCTATCTGGAGGCACGTAAATTTTTGGTTGTCTCTCTTTTTGTGATGTAGTAGCTGTAAGTGAATCACTGCCACAAGACTGGTCCTTTTCTCTCTAGTCTTTGGTTATCTGAAGCTTACTTCTAATAGAGTCTTTAAAAAGTCTTCATGATATCGATGCTGGGCAGATTAGCTGCAGCCTTCATATTTGAAAGACAATTTATATGGATATAAAATCCTTGACTCACATTTTTTCCTTGAATATCTTAAATTCCCTCATTGATTCTGTTGTAAAGTGTTGCTCTCCAAACAGTGAAAATCTTTCTTTCCCTTCTGAGTGAGTTGGTCTTATTTCTGGATTCCCAAAGGATTTTTTTAATTGTTTATTTAAAGATTTTTTTTTTAAGATATTATTTATTTATTTGACAGACAGAGATCACTAGTAGGCAGAGACACAGGCAGAGAGAGAGGGGAAAGCAGGCTCCCTGCTGAGCAGAGAGCCCGATGTGGGGTTCGATCCCAGGACCCTGGAACCATGACCTGAGCCAAAAGGCTTTAACCCACTGAGCCGCCCAGGCACCCCTAAAGATTTTATTTTTAAGTAATCTCTACACCCAATTTGGGGCTCAAACCCACAACCCCAAGATCAAGAGTTGTGTGCTCCACTGACTGAGCCAGCCAGGTGCCCCTATTTTATTTTTTTAATTTTTATTTTTTTAAAGATCGATTTATTTATTTTAGAGGGAGAGAGAACACAAGTGAGAGGTGCGGAGGGAGAGGGAGAGAGAATCTCAAGCAGACTCCATGCTAAGCATGGAGCCTGAGGTAGGGCTCGATCCCATGACCCCAAAATCACCACCTGAGCTGAGACCAAGAGTCAGATGCTTAACTGAGTGCGCCACCCAGATGCCCCCCCCCAGTTTAATTTTTTTTAAGTTCTATGTACAACATAAGGCTTGAATGCATGACCCCAGGATCAAGAGTCACATGCTGTACCAGCTGAGCCAGCTAGACACCCCAAGTTTTTATTTTTCTTTAAACTTTTCTGGTTTTACCATGTAATATATCCTATTGATCTGAATCACGTTTTCTAGATATGTAGTGTGTCCTTTTCATGCGAAGTGTTGGTCTTTTTTATTGTTTCAGATAAGTCTTCTGGAATTATAAATTTTGGTTTTTGTTCTATTTCATTACCTAGGATTTAGTCTTTGGGATTGGTTTTTTTTAGATTTTGTTTGAGAGAGAGTGGGTGCATGAGCCGGGGGTCGGGGTGGGCAGAGGGTGAGGGAGCTGCAGGCTCCTCGCTGAGCAGGGAGCCCATGGGGGTGATCCCCAGGACTTTAAGATCATTACCGGAGCGGAAGGTAGACACTTAACCTACTAAGCCATCCACGTGCCCCTACTCTTTGGAATTCTTACACAGATGTTGGATTTTTGTTGCTTTTCTTCACTTTTAGTTATTTTGCCTCAAATCCTTCTTATCTGTTTCTTCTTAGATTATAGGATTTTTGTCTTTTTTTTAATGCTTGTTTCCCTCGAGGTATTATGCATTGCATTGTGTTTTATTCACTTTTGTGTCCTTTCTAGTTTAGCTTTTATTTCTGAAATGATCTTTTTTCTTTGATTTCTAACTCTTTCTTAAGTTTTATCATCTAATTTCTAATTTTTCTAATTCAGATTTATTTTGACCTTTCACATCTATTATTTTCTTATATTAGGTTATTTTGAAATAATTGGCCTACAGATTTAACCTGTTTCATGAGCATGTCTTTCTGACATGTGGTTCATTGTAGAGATATTATTCTAACCCTTACTATGATCTTTTTCCCTAATAAATTTGTACAGGATTTGACTATAATCCTTTCCTTTTTAACAAAATTTTTAAAAATTAGCATATAATGTATTATTTGTTTCAGGGGTACAGGTATGTGATTCATCAGTCTTACATAATTCATAATGCTCACCATAGCACATAACCTCCCCAGTGTCCATCACCTAGCCATCCATCTCTCCCAGCCCCCTCCCGTCCAGTAGCCCTCAGTTTGTTTCCTGAGATTAAGAGTCTCTTTATGGTTTGTCTCCCTCTCTGGTTTTGTCTTGTTTCATTTTTCCCTCCCTTCCTCTATGATCCTCTGTCTTGTTTCTCAAGTTCTTCATATCAGTGAGATCATATGATAATTGTCTTTCTCTGATTGACTTATTTTGCTTAGCATAATAGCCTCCAGTTTCATCTATGTCATTGCAAATGGCAAGATTTCAGTTTTTGATGGCTGCATAATATTCCATTGTATATATGTACCACATATTCTTTATCCATTCATCTGTTGATGGACATCTAGGCTCTTTCCATAGTTTATCTATTGTGGACATTGCTGCTATAAATATTGGGGGGACTATAATCCTTTGTATTGCTGATTTTACCCAAATTTAATTTTCCTAAAATTTTAGAAGGGAAGGATAAGTCAGGATAGCTATAGCGTCCCCTCCTTTGAGATCTTTCTCCTCTGCTCCATTATCTCCATTTTATCTGGCCTTTCTCTTTGCTTTGCACTGATTATCCTTGTCCTGCTCAATTTGGATTCCAGCATCTTCTCAGGGCTTCATTTTTAAAATGAGTATTAGTTTGCTAGTTTCAAGAGTTCATAGGGCCAAGACTGCTCCAGCCCCTTCAGACCTTACTGAGAATAGATAAGGAGACTGAATCTTAGGTAAGTTTAATGAAAGAGTTAGTGATTGAACTTAGGTCTTTCACTTCAAAGCCTGTGCTCTTAACTACTGTACGATGCTGTCTATACAGTCTGAGATAGAGGGGAAAAATCAAATATATGCTTTATCCTGCAGGGATACTTTGAAGGTTCATTAACAGATTAATATTTTAGAAATATTACCTCATGAATGAGAGCCAGAGAGACCACTGGGAGGCTGTTGTAGTAATCCTAGTAAGAAACCAAGACAGTGACAGTGGTAAAAAAGAGATGGGGATAAGTTGGAGAATATTTAGAACTTTGTGGATAATTAATTGGACGTGGGAGGATAAAGAGAAGGAGAGATCAAGCATGACTCGAAGGTTTCTAGCAAGAGCGACTGTGTGGATGGAGATGGCATTCACAAATTTAGAGGCTACGGGATAAGGAACAGGTTTATAGGAGAAGTAAGATGTATAAGTACATTTAGCTCACTAAATAGACTTTGCTATGAATGTGAACCATCTTTCCCACAAGAATATTAGAGTAAATAAAGGCTGGGATGCAGGGGGCCTAAAGAAACACCAGTACTTAACAGACATGTAGAAGGAGAGGACCTTCTGAAAGAGGAAGAGAGATGCAACCATGGATATTTTAAAGTAATTGTAACTAATACATACACAGGGTTCAAAAAGTATAAAAATGTTTATGGTGAAATGTTTCCCTTCCTTCCTGATCCACCTGGTTTCCCTGTTAGCAACCACAGTTACTAGTTTCTTCTACTTTGAGGGTATCTTTTTTAAATAAATTTTTTTTATTTTTTAATAAACATATAATGTATTATTAGCCTCAGGGGTACAGGTCTGTGAATCGCCAGGTTTACACACTTCACAGCACTTACCATAGCACATACCCTCCCCAGTGTCCATAACCCCACCACCCTCTCCCCCACCAGCAACCCTCAGTTTGTTTTGTGAGATTAAGATTTGAGGGTGTTTTTTGTTTTGGTTTTGTTTTGTTTTGTTTTGTTTTTTCTTGAGGGTGTTTTTAAGATGGAAGCAACTTGAACATTTTTATATGAGAGCCAAAGAGCCAGTGGAGAGGTGTAGAAGAAAGGAGACAAATGATGGATGAGGTACCCAAGGAGAAAAGAAGGAATGAAGGAACAGCTTTGGGCAGGAGGAAGGCTTTATCTTCCACTAAAATGAGAAAACAGGAGGAAAGGGAAAGCTCAAATGCAGTTCAGAAAGGAGAGACAGGAATTTAAAAAGTTCACTCCTGAGGCCTCTATATTCTTGAAGAAATAGAAAGTAGGGTTGTCTGTAGAGAATGTGGAGAGAGAAAGGTAACGGGATTGGAACCTGTGAGTAGTGAAAGTTCAGAACTGTCACTAGAAAATAGGAGAGAGCTGACTAGGGATACTGAGAAGGAGACCTGAGCAACATGAGGGGTGCAGCTAGGGTAGAAGAATGTAAATTATAGGGCCCCTAGGTGGCTTAGTTGGTTAAGTGACTGCCTTTAGCTCAGGTCGTGATCCTGGAGTCCCAGGATAGAGTCCCACATCCCAGCTCAGCGGGGAGTTTGCTTCTCCCTCTGGCCCTCTCCTCTCTCATGCTCTCACTCTCGCTCTTGCTCAAATAAATAAATAAATAAATAAAATATCTTTTAAAGGATTGTAAATGATAATTACTGCAATTAGCACTCTTGTAGGGTTGGATTTTTTTTTCTTATTTTTCTCTCTTTCACCATTGCTCAGGTGTCTAGATATAGAGGCGAAGACATGTTTCAATTGATCAGAGTTATGAGCAAGGTTAATACTTGCACCCACTGAACAGGGGAAAACTGAGGCCAGGAAGAATAAGATTTGACTAAGGACTCGATGGGCAAATGCCTTCCCTCTCATCTTTCTGGCATGAGCTTGGCAAAAACTTTCCTCCCAGACCCAGTCTCTCCAGATTGGATCTGGGTGCTGGGTAGGAGTTTATCCATTCCTCTTCTGTGGGAAAGTTAGTTGGCTTCATTTCTTTCACTGTGTATCATGCTACAACATACATCCTTGTACAAATTTCTTTGTGCTCTTGTTTTGAAGTTAGACACCTAGGAGTGATATGTGTATCATAAGGAGTGTGCATCTCCAGCTTTATTTAGATACAGGCAAATTGCCCTTCAAAGTAGTCCTGTTAGTCTATATCCGCCCCCCCCGTACTATGAATTAGAGTTTTGATTTTTCCCTGCCCTCATTAACAGTTGGTGTTCTCAAACTTAAATTTTCATTAATATGATAGATAACTCATTATTGGTTTTAATTTTGCATTCTTGATGACTTGTGAATTTGAGGACTTTTTTTTCTAGGTATTTTAGCCATTTTCCTTTTCACTGAAATTTCTTAACTCATATCCTTTGCCCATTTTGTGCTTAGGTTGTCTTTTTCTTACTTATATATATAGTCTGTATATTGTGTTTACTAATCCTTTGCTGGTTACAAGTTTTCCCTTAGTTTGTCACTGCTCTTTTCTTTGGTTATAGTATCTTCTAGCATACAGAAGTTTTAACTTTTTTTGTGGTTAACTAAATCAGTCTTTTCCTTTATGGTTGGTGTTTCTGTATCTTGTTTTAAAATAACATGGCGGAATGCCTGCGTGGCTTAGTTGGTTAAGCGACTGTCTTCGGCTCGGGTCATGATCCTGGAGTTGTGGGATCGAGTCCCGCATCGGGCTCCCTGCTCCACAGAGAGTCTGCTTCTCCCTCTGACCCTCCCACTTCTCATGCTCTTTCTCTCTCTCTCATTCTCTCTCTCAAATAAATAAATAAAATCTTTAAAAAAATAAAATAAAATAACACGGCTTTTAGGGGTGCCTGGGTGGCTCAGTCGTTAAGCATCATCTGCCTTCGGCTCCGGTCATGGTCCCAGTCCTGGGATCGAGCCCACATCAGGCTCCCTGCTCCACGGGAAGCCTGCTTCTCCCTCTACTCTTCCCCCTGCTTGTGTTCCCTCTCTTGCTGTGTCTCTCTCTGTCAAACAAATAAAATCTTAAAAAACAAAAACAAAGACATAGCCTCTTAGACAGTTTTGCTTTTCATATTTGGATCTTTAAACCAGTATTTATATTTATATATGATATGAGGTAAATATCTAAGTTTATCTTTTTTCTAAATGAATAGCTGGTTATTCCCGCTATTTATTGAATAATCTTTTACTCTCTGATTTATACCAAGTTCCACATATGCCTGAGACTGTTTCTAAGCTTTCTCTTCTCTTTCACTGGCCTCATTGTCTTTTCCTTCACCAATATCCTATTGTTTTAATTACTGTAGCTTTTTAGAAATTCTGTGTAGTAGGATGATTCCCCTCTACCTCTCATTATTATTATTTATCTTTAATGTCATCTTAACTATTTCTTTCCATTTGACATACGAATCTCTGTATTAACCATGAAAAATCTTTCTTGGTATTTGACTGGAATTACAGTGATTTTCAGTTTAATTTGAGAGAGTTGGCATTTTATAATACTGAGTCTTTCTATTCCTTAAATATACTATATCTCTATTTTTTTTTTTAAAGACTTTATTTATCTGACAGACGGAGATCACAGAGAAGCAGGCAGAGAGAGAAGAGGAAGCAGGCTCCCCGCTGAGCAGAGAGCCCAATGCAGGGTTCGATCCCAGGACTCTGGGATCATGACCTGAGCCGAAGGCAGAGGCTTTAACCCACTGAGCCACCCAGGCACCCCTACTATATCTCTATTAAGGCTATTTTTTTGTTGTTGTTTTCAAATAAGGTTTGAAGTTTTTCTATAAAAAAAGTTTTATACATCCTGTATTGAACTTATTAGTAGATACTTTCTAATTTTGTTATGCACATGGTATTTTTTAAGGCCCACACATTATATTTGATTATGTCTTTTTAGTCTTTTACTCTAGAACAGTCTCCCTTCCACCCACTTTTTTTTTTTTATGCCATTGACTTATCAAAGAAAACAAGTTATTTGTCCTGTAGAATCTCCCGTGATTCTGGTGTGTCTGTTTGCTCTCTGTTGATGTTATTTAACTTGTTTCTCTTTCCCAGTATTTTCGTAAAAACTGTAATTTGGATCTGAATGTGCATTAGATTCAATTTCAAGTTTTTTTGTGATAATATTTCATATATGTACTTCATATTGCATTGTATCCAGATCTGAAGTCAGATATTTTTTTAAAAGTCCTGGAGTTGCATGGGTGGCCCAGTGAGTTAAGCGTCTGCCTTCAGCTCAGGTCATGATGCTAGGGTCCTGGGATCGAACCCCACATTGAGCTCCCTGCTCAGCAAGGAGGCTGCTTCTCTCCCTCTCTCTGCCTGCTGGCTCCCCCAGCTTGTGCTCGTTCTCTCTCTCTCTCTGTCAAATAAATAAAATCACTTTTAAAAAATTAAAAATAAAAATTTAAAAAGTCCTGATTTTCTTATGTATGGTTTTTTACATGTCAATCATACTTCAACAAAGTGGTTTAAAAAAAAAAAAGAAGTCCTCATTTCGTTTTGTGGATAATGATGTTTATAGGCTGCAATCTGGGCTCTAGGAGAAATAGAAGCTTTTAAATTTTAATGTAAGTGATTTTTTCCAGTCTTTTCCTTAATGGTGTTTGATTTCTGCACCTAGGTCTTAAAGATATTTTCTTTGACATGTGTCAAATAAAAAAAAAATCTTAAAAAAAAAAAAAGAATTCTAGGTTAGAAATAATAGTCCTTCAGAATTTTTTGTTCCAAAACCAAGCAGAGAGAGGCAAACTTCCTTGATAGTTCCTTGTGCTGTAGATTTTTTTTTCTTTTAAGTTTATACTTTCGCTGGATTCTCATTTATGCAGGGTCTCAGTTCAAACTCCTTGCTTCATATCGTTGTCAAGCCATATCTTTTGGCCCAAGGTAGCTCTTAAAAACCCCAGCTAAGGTAGGCAAGGTTTCTGTTCAGTTTTCACTTCCTTCTTCAGTTCTGGCACTTGGTATTTTTCTTTCTTTCTTTCTTTCTTTCTTTCTTTCTTGGTATTTTTCCCTTTCTTTCTTCCCTTTCTTTCCCTTTCTTTCGAATACATTTGGAATAATTTTTTGTTAGGTCTTGTCCAAAAGTTTTAGGATTTGTAACAGAATTTTGGGGTTCTTTCCAATGCCAGAAGCCTCCATGCTGAATACTTAATGTGCATTATTTCATTTAGTCCTCTAACACCTTCTACAATAGTCACTGTCTTTATCCCCATCTTACAAATGAGAAAAGTAGGGCTCAGGGAGCTTGAGTAACTTGCCTAAAGTTCAAGTGGAAGGAAAGACTATGCATTGGGTACCATAGTCTCAGTAAATGCATTAAGTATAAGGGATTAATAGGATAATGTCTGCTAGGTGTGGCCAAATGGCACATGTCTCAGTGGAAATTGAACTATTATTTGAGAATGCAGTAGTGGAGTGGGTTAGGGATATAATAAAGAACTGAGTTAGGAGAATACTCTGTGCCCTCTAGAGAAGAACCTGCAAACACTGTTTGGATCTAGTTACTGAAGGACCACTTCATGAATGTCTGTTTCTAATTGAGTCTCGTAGGAAGAGAGTAGGAATATATAACAGTGGGGCAATGTGTAGGGGTAGATATTCCTAGTGTGAAGAGGATAAAATAGCTCCAGAAAAGCATGAAAATATTGGTAGATCCTATGCTTTTAGTAGTTGAAGAATTACTACAAAGCTGAGGTACAAGGGCATATTTTTAGTTTCAAATTATGTGAGCTGATGTCCTCACTTAGTATAAGCATATACCTTTAAAACTTTACCCAGGTCTGTATTTCTTTGAAATGTACTAAAAAGAAAATATACCAATTAAATAACTTAATTGGTAGTCTTTTTTTCTTTCTGGGTGACAAGCCTGAATTATATACATTTAAGGTGTTTTTTTTTTTTTTAAAGATTTTATTTATTTATTTATTTGACAGAGAGAGATCACAAGTAGGTAGAGAGGCAGGCACAGAGAGAGAAGGGGAAGCGGGCTCCCTGCTGAGCAGAGAGCCCGATGTGGGGCTCGATCCCAGAACCCTGAGATCATGACCTGAGCCGAAGGCAGAGGCTTAACCCACTGAGCCACCCAGGCGCCCCTACATTTAAGGTTTAATTTGATTTTTTTTTTTTTAGAAGTTGAACAATTGAGAGGGAAGGAGGTATAGAACAGCAGATGAAAAGTGAGATTGAGAAGCAACAGAGACCTGCTTTGCAGTAACAGCTGATTATTCACACAAAATTAATTTACTTCAGAACCTTAGTTTATGGTCTTAGAGACTACCCTAAAGTAGAGAGTTAATTTATTAGCTGATTATTGAGGGTGTAAATTTATTTTCTTTGGAGTTACCCAGAATGTTTGCTGTGAAGATCACAAGGGAGATATTTCATATTCACTGTGGATTGCTAATCCCCACAACCAGCTTGAATGGCAGATTTATACCGTGTGGACATCCGCCTTGAAAGGTAGATGGTATTCTGAGTAATCAGTACTCAGTTTAAATAATAATCTCCCCCAAATCCCACACCTGGTTAGGTGCTGAGCCAGACTAGAACCCAGCCCTGGATTTGAGATACATTTGTGCATCTCAGATATACATGATTTTTCACTCATACTGCATCCGAAAGACAAGCATCAGTTGTCCTTATAATGTGCTGTAACTCTAGACCCTAGGCTTCAGAATGGGTTTAGTTAGTCTGGAATTTCCAAAATTATTTTTTTCTTCTCTTTTTAAGTCTGTGGGATCCATGTGTGTAGAATTTTTTGTGTACATTAGGTAATTACATGTAAATATAGAACTCTTTTAAAGTAGGCAATTTAGCGGTTCTTAGTACTATAAAACTCCTAATTAATTATTTTTGTGTGAAACATACTTAAAAATCAGCAAATCTCCTCCAGGACTCAAGGAACTGTGTAGTATCCTTGTGTCACGAGTTTGAAGATATCCTTCTCTAAGTAGAGGAAGATGCAATGTTGTGGGAAGCTTTTTGAGCCTGTCTAGAGCCATATGAGCAAGAATTCTGGCTCTTCTGGAGCAAAAAGAGCTCTTCTTCATGGGCCATAAGTAAGGAAGTGTGTGATCAGCGCATGAAGCAAACCTTGCTGACTCCTTGGGCATTGAGCCTGACCCCCATTAGGTGCTCCTCTGATTGTCTGAGGTAATCAGTCATTCATGGCATTTTTGTGCTTCGGAAACAATGTGATTATTCCTTAGATAAGTGTTTTGAGAACAGGGTAGTGAGGTGTCTTTAGGAGACCTCAGCGGACAAAATCTATAATAGAGTTCTGTAGCCTGTGTTTAAAACACTTACCTTATATTGCAGGTCTCATGGCTTCTCTTAATTTAAAGATTGCAGAGTTGATAATTTTCTATTTAATCTAGACAGGAATCTTGAGCCTCAGGCAAGCCTCATTTTCCCTCTGCCTCAGTTTCACAACCCAGAAAATAGGGGTAATGATACCAACACACTAGTTAGAGGTTTAGTTCTTTAAATTCTTTGATGTAGCAAAAGAACTATTGTTATATGTCTTATGAAACAGCTAACATGTTACAACAAAGAGCAAACTATACCCATGAAATCCCCATCCTGGGGACAGCTTATTAGAAAGATTATGCCTTTGTGCTATTTTTAAATGTTCAAAAAGCTAAGTACAAGTTATTTTCAGTTGACTGTTTGATGTCTTTATCAAATTACAAATCTCTGTCATTCTTTCCTGGAACCTTTCATTTTGCCCAAGGATTTGTTTTTGGCAGATTTCTATCTGCTTGAAAAGAATGAGTACACTTTGGTTAAGGGAAAATCTGAGAACATGGTCCCAACTTGCCTAAAGACTTTTTTAAGTGGCACCTTTTCTTCTTATGATTGCTTGGTGGGCTGTGGTTGCCCAGGAAGGCCTCAGGATATCCCCAATGATGCCTTTTTTTGAGCTGGCTGGTGGAATAATAAGTCCAGGAGTTATGGTAGAAACAAGTTAACAAGTTGAAGGAGGGAATTTTTTAATATTTCCCCCCACCCCAGGAAATCTCAGTGAAGCTTTTCTCTTGACTTTAATAACCTAGTATATATGTCCACAGCTTTATGGAATGAGGGGCTATAGAATAGGATGGAAACATGATAGCTAGGAATTACGATAGAACACCCAGGTTGTCATCACACACTCTCTTTATCCTTGGGAGATAAGCAGCCATATGGCTTAGATTTTTGGAAGCTCTTGGAAGGCCACCTGTCCTGCTCTGACTAGGGGAATGGACCTATGCTATATGTGGGAAGTCAGTAAGCATTCTGTCATCATGACCAGGGAGTTCATTTCAAGCAGCCTATAAGCTACCCAACCTTTTTTCAGCTCTTAGTTTAGACATCATCTGCTCCAGTTAGCCTTTGTTGGCTTTCTAAGACTGGATTACATTTCATTTTTCTGTACTTGCACAGAGGATTAAAGTGATTTGTTACATCATCATCTCCCTGCACTAGACTGTGGGACAGGAACTATTTCTGGGTGCTCAGTATGTATGTATTGAATGAATGACAGATGAAGGCAGGCTCTTTGTCAACATTTGGAACATGCTCTTTACTCCTTTTATATAGACACAGATGCCTACAGTTGAGTTTCAGTGATTGTAGACCAGAGGGATCATGGCATTGGCTGCTTGGTGTTCATTTTATTTGTATCTGTAAGTTTCCATCAAGCCTTAAGTCTACTGACATGGGGGCACCTGGGTGGCTCAGTGGGTTAAGCCTCTGCCTTCAGCTCAGGTCATGATCTCAGGGTCCTGGGATTGAGCCCTGCGTCGGGCTGTCTGGTCAGCGGGGAGCCTTCTTCCCCCTCTCTCTCTGCCTGCCTCTCTGCCTGCTTGTGATCTCTGTCAAATAAATAAATAAAATCTTAAAAAAAAAAAAAAGTTTACTGACGTGGCTGGCCCTCTTCCCCAAGCAGGTTTTCCCAGAGGGAGGATTGTTTTATCTTATCAAAGAGGTGGAGTGGCATACTGAGAAGAATGTAGGCTTTCAGGAAAATGGGTAAACCTGGATTCTAATTCTTGTTCCATCGCTCACTAGCCTATGACCTTAAAGAGGTTAGAAGTTCCTTCCAAGCTTGCATTTAATTCATCTACAAAATAGTCATATTTTTCATTTATTCACTTGCTTATGCTGGAAATAGAGGGGTAAACCAGATAAGCAAGATCCCTTTTAGAGCTATTCCATAAGAAGAGACAGATAATATAATAAACAAGAAAGCAATTTCAGATGATAACAGGTGCTAAGAAGAAAAATAAAGCAGGATAAGGAGATAATGAGTGGCAGAGGAAGGAGAGCTCTTTCAAATGGGAAATAACATTTGAGAAAAAAAACTCTAGTAAAAGGGGTGCCTGGGTGGCTCAGTGGGTTGAGCCTGTGCCTTCAGCTCAGGTCATGATCTCGGAATCCTGGGATCGATCCCTGCATCAGGCTCTCTGCTCGGTAGGGAGCCTGCTTCCTCCTCTTTCTCTCTCTCTGCCTGCTGCTTTGCGTACTTGTGCTCTCTCTCTGTCAAATAAATAAATAAAATCTTAAAAAAATTTATGAAGACATCTATTCTTAACTTCTACAAGAATCTATTCTTAAGTATTTCCCATGAAGATTGTATTAGGATATGTTTGAGAATCTCCAGTGGGGATTCTCATGATGTTTTAGATACTAGAAAGTTTTTTGTAATGTTAAACTCATCAATGTTCTTAAATTTCTACTTTTAAATCATATTCTGTCCTTGAGCAATCAGAACATATTATCTTCCTCTTCCTGTGGCAGCCTTTCCATTATCAGGTACCCAAGTTCTCTTCTCCTAAGGATCCCTAGTTCCCTTGTTTTCAGGCTCCTCAGCATCCTTGTGACTTCTCTGATCTCTCTAATGTGTCATTTTCCCTTTCAAATTGTGATATACAGAAATGTGATTTAGAGAGTGCAATTCACAGTGGCATTATTACATTCTATGACCTAGAGGGTATTATTAGAAGAGATTTATTAATTTGAATAAAAGCACAGTCTGTATAGTTAAATGGTACTTTATAATTTTCAAGTATAATTTCAAAATATAACCTATTTTGAAATACAGCCTAGTTTTTCATAATAAACTATGATCTGGTTTTCATTTTTAATTATTTATTTATTTAAATTCAATTAATTAACATATACTGTATTATTAGTTTCAGAGGTAGAGTTCAGTGATTCATCAGTTTAATATAACACCCAGGGCTCATTACATCATGTGCCCTCCTTAATGTCCATCACCCAGTTGCCCCATCTCCCCACCCCCCTCCCCTCCAGCAATACTCAGTTTGTTTCCTATGATTAAGAGTCTCTTATGTTTCTCTCCCTCTCTGATTTCGTCTTGTGTTTTTTTTCTCCCTTCCCCTATGATCCTGTTTTGTTTCTTAAATTCCACATATGAGTGAGATCATATGATAATTGTATTTCTCTGATTGATTTATTTCTCTTGGCATAATAACCCTCTAGTTCCATCCATGTCATTCCAAATGACAAGATTTCAATTTTTTGATAGCTGAGCAGTATTCCATTCTGTATGTATATCTCCTTTTCTTTATCTATTCATCTGTTGATGGACATCTGGGCTTTTATCATAGTTTGGCTATTGTGGACATTGCTGCTATAAACATTGGGGTGCAGGTGCCCCTTCGGATCACTACATTTGTATCTTTGGGGTAAATACCCAGTAGTACAATTGTTGGGTCGTGGGGTAGCTCTATTTTCAGCTTTTTGAGGAACCTCTATGCTGTTTTCCAGAGTGGTTGCAGCAGCTTGCATTCCCACCAACAGTATAAAAGGGATCCCCTCTCTTCCCATATGATTTGGTTTTAAATAGTAAGATATCTAACCAAATTTATTTTCTTTTTTTTTTTAATTTTTATTTATTTATTTGACAGAGAGATCACAAGCAGGCAGAGAGGCAGGCAGAGAGAGAGGAGGAAGCAGGCTCCCCACTGAGCAGAGAGCCCGACACGGGGCTCGATCCCAGGACCCTGGGATCATGACCTGAGCCGAAGGCAGAGGCTTTAACCCACTGAACCACCCAGGTGCCCCTGTCTAACCAAATTTAAATGTGACATGAATACATTTAAAGAGGGCCTATATTAGGGTGGCTGGGTGGCTCAGTGGGTTAAGCCTCTGCCTTCAGCTCAGGTTGTGATCTCAGGGTCCTGGGATCAAGCCCCACATCTGACTCTCTGCTCAGCAAGGAGCCTGCTTCCCCCTCTCTCTGCCTACTTGGGATCTCTCTCTCTGTGTGTCAGATAAATAAATAAAATCTTTAAAGAAAATAAAATAAAGAGGGCCTATAGGAAATATAGTCAGTGATATTATAATAACATTGTATGGTGACAGATGGTAGCTACACTTCTGGTGAGCATAGCATAATGTATGACTTTGTTGAATCACTATGTTGTACACCTGAAAGTAATGTGTTAAGGTAGTGTGTGTGTGTGTGTGTGTGTGTGTGTGTGTATTAGAAGGCAATGTGATAGCAAAGGGGCAGATCACATAATATTTCTTAGCTTCTTTTTTCTTGTCTCTAGAATTGGTTTAACTATATTGATATTACAGAATTGTGTGAGATCTAAGTGAAATAAAGTGTGTGTAAGAGTTTGTCAACATTAAATGATGTCCAGTGTTTTGCCATCAACTTGAAGATAGTATAGTTTTAGAGAACCAGGTGAGTTGATGGTAGCAGGTAGAATGTAACCATTGGTTTCAAACTGGAGTCTTTTTTTTTTTTTTTTTTTTTTTTTTTTAAAGATTTTATTTATTTATTTGACAGACAGAGATCACAAGCAGACAGAGAGGCAGGCAGAGAGAGAGGGAAGCAGGCTCCCTGATGAGCAGAGAGCCCGATGCGGGACTCGATCCCAGGACCCTGAGATCATGACCCGAGCCGAAGGCAGCGGCTTAACCCACTGAGCCACCCAGGCGCCCTCAAACTGGAGTCTTTATGGATTGGAACCCTTAAAGTATATGATTACTCAGGCTTTTGCTGAAGAGGTATTCAGAGACACGTCCTTTAATGAATAAGCTTGGATAGTAACATTCTTTTTAACCAGAATGGTAAGCCGGTTCTGGATTTTTATGCCTAACTGACTTCTCTGATTAACTGAGAATTGCCATACGTGCCACACATGGATTATTATTTTTGAAAGAATTCAAGTTTAATTAAATGTGCTGAGCATCAAAATTGTATTTAACTTGATTTAATCTTTCATAATGATGCCCAAAGTAGATGAAAAACTCAGCTCTTTTTAAGTCACCGTAATTATTAATCACCTCTGAACCCAGAGCGTAGCTCTAGATAAAGAATTAAGAATAGCTTGGCCCTTGTAATCATAGAATTTTATGCCATAAAGGACTTCAGGGATGGTACAGGCCTCTCATTTTATAGATGACACTGAGGCCCAAAAAGGGAGCAGCCCTTTCAAAGTCACATGTAAAATTAAATGCAAAACACTGGACATCATTTAATGTTGACAATTAATAAGAAAAGAAGACATACCTAATCTTAAGAGTTGCTTTTTGAGGATGATTTTAGTTTCATTTTTCTTTCTTTTTTTTTTTTTTAACTTGTTACTTGTCTTTTCTTCATAATAAACTCCCCTTTGTCACAGTCCCTAACTATCCTCTATTGTCCCTCTCTCAAGCTTTCTGGCTTCCAAGTAAACTGGACAATATTTCTACATATTTCATACTTCAGGACAAAATTTAAATTCAAGTTACAGGCAGAAAATATGTAGTGTAATTGTTAAGAACATGTTTCATGGTCTTGAAATGGAGCAATAATATTTTTATCCTGTGGAGTATTTGTGTCTAACTGAAGAAAAAGAATGAAATTATTTAAAATAGATTCAGAATAGTAAATTCTTTCAAAGTGAAGGTTTGGTTTGAGAAAACAAACAAAAAAAACCACCTTTGTTATTTCTCTATTAATGTCCATGCATTTGGATTTTAAAATTAAATTTCAGATATTTAAATCCTGGAAGACCAACAACTTACGTATTTTTATAAACAACCTCTATGTCTTAAATGTTAAAAAATGAGTCACATAAATAAATATAATACCCCCCCAAAAAAATATCCTGGGAAGAGATGTGATTTATAATGCATTTAACAGTGTTAGAAATTAATTAGCTTTATGTAGGAAACATGAGTAGAATTCCTCTATTCTTTTTTTTTTTTTTTTTAAGATTTTATTTATTTGACAGACAGAGATCACAAGTAGGCAGAGAGGCAGCCAGGGAAAGAGGGGGAAGCAGGCTCCCCACTGAGCAGAGAGCCCGATGTGGGGCTCGATGTGGGGCTCGATCCCAGGATCCTGAGATCATGACCTGAGCTGAAGGCAGAGGATTAACCCACTGAGCCACCCAGGCGCCCCGAATTCCTCTATTCTTAACCTGAAGAGAACTTCTGTAGGAAGGTAAACGAACTATAAATATTAAAACTATAAATGTTGAGTCCCCATTTTAAAATTATAAATGTAGCATATCCCCTCCAGCTACACCCTTCAGGACAGCTGCATCTGGTTTCTTTACTTTCAGACATTCCTGCCCTTTTCCTTGTTGGAAGCAGCACATTTATTCCCTACCTCATTGCTTTAGGATGCTGCGGAGTTACCATTTTGGCCCCTGTCCTAACTCTGAACAGTCACATTCTCTACAAAGGGGGCTCTCAGCTCTGTCAGAAAGTATGCTGTTTCTAAACATCTGAAATTGGATGTTTCCATTTGAGTCCATTTAAACACAGAGAAGGAGGTAACAGGACGAGTGCTAACATTTACTGATGCTTGTTTGCCAGCACTAGGTTGAACTCCGGGGATACAAAGATAAAAGAGCTCCTTATGACGTTCAAAGTCTAGAAGAGAAAAAAACCTGTGTAATTCACAATAGTGATTTAAGGTCTACAATGGATCAGAAAAGACTTCATCTCTAGAGGAGATAATATGCTGGCTCTGCCCTTTATAATAACTGTGACAGGACCTGAAACTTGATGGATGACTGTGTGGTAGGGTAGGAAGAGAGAATGGGGAATACATTATTGGCAGTTTACTCCAGCAAGTTAACATTAGCTATGTGGAAGGGGAATTGGGGCAGAGAAGGCTGAATTGGGTAGGTGGAGTCATATTTTAAAGATTTTTAATATCATGCTAAAGAATTTAAACTCAGTCCTACAAAGCAGGAATATCATAAATGGGGTGATCTCAAAGCCAGGGGATGTACAGGATGGAGAACTCAAGGAAGATATTAGAATCTCTAGTTTTTTTAAATTTTACCTCTTCTTTTAAAAATATCATTTTTTTTAAAGATTTTATTTATTTATTTGACAGAGAGAGATCACAAGCAGGCAGAGAGGCAGGCAGAGAGAGAGGAGGAAGCAGGCTCCCTGCTGAGCAGAGAGCCCGATGCGGGGCTCGATCCCAGGACTCTGAGATCATGACCTGAGCCGAAGGCAGCGGCTTAACCCACTGAGCCACCCAGGCGCCCCCAAAATATCATTTTTTAAAAAAGATTTTATTTATAGATATGGAGAGAGAGAGAGAGAGATCACAAGTAGGCAAAGCAGCAGGCAGAGAGAGAGGGGGAAGCAGGCTCCCTGCTGAGCAGAGAGCCTGATACAGGGCTTGATTCCAGGATATTGGGATGGAGTCCCACATCAGGCTCCCTGCCCAGTGGGGAGTCTGTCCCTCTCCCTCTTCCCATCCTCCCCACTCATGTTCTCGTTCTCTCTCTCTCTCTCAAATATATAAATAAAATCTTTTTTTTTTAAGATTTTATTTATTTGACAGAGAGATCACAAGCAGGCAGAGAGGCAGGCTGAGAGAGAGGAGGAAGCAGGCTCCTTGCTAAGCAGAGAGCCCGATGTGGGGCTTGATCCCAGGACTGTGGGATCACAACCTGAGCCGAAGGCAGAGGTTTAACCCACTGAGCCACCCAGGTGCCCCTAAATAAAATCTTTAAAAAAAAATATCAGTTTTTGTATGTTATCTGAAGAGCATATTATATCACTTATCATAATTCATGTGTTTTTAAATAAATTTTAAAAGTAAAGTGGGAATAAGTGAAAAAGTGTTCAAGTTTTTCTTATGTTTGGAGAACACTATTTTAGGCTGCCTTTAAATAGGGAAGTGAAATAAGTAATGGAAATTGGAGTGTAGATTAGAATAGGGGAAAACTGGAGTGAGTGAGACCAGCTAAGAGCCTAGAAACATATTTTGAGGCCTGAACTAAGGTAGAGCAATGGAGATAAAATAGAAGGACTTGGGGACACCTGGATGGCTCAGTTGGTTGGGCATCTGACTCTTGGTTTTGGCTCAGGTCGTGATCTTATGGGTCTCGGGATCAAGCCCCGCATCTTTGGGCTCCCCACTTAACAGGGAGTCTGCTTGAAAGATTCTCTCCTTCTGCCCCTCCCCTCATGTGTGTTCTCTCTCTCTCTCTCATTTAAAATAAATAAATAAATCCTTAAAAAAAAATAAGATAAAAAAGAGGAGGACTTGGCAACCAGTAAGATGTTGGAGTAGTGGACTGGGCAAGAGAGGGAGGACTTCAGCCCTAGACTATGGCCAGATTTCTGACTTCAGATCCTTGTGGTGGTGACACTATGATTAAGCTAAGAAACATAGGAAGGATGTTTAGCTCTAAGCCTAAGGATTACATTTCTTATTTACAGATTGAGTTGGTCATTCCTTCCTGCACCTAATGCCCCAGCCTCATTAAAAACAAAATGGCAGTTGGCCCTTTGCCATGCACTTTGGGAACTGTAGACTGGGAGTCTTTTCCAAACATTTTCAATGGAAATCAAGCATGGTGAGGTCTCCATTGCAGTTAGACATTGGCATTTATTACAGCACCAAACTACTCTTGAGGGTTGATTGGGATTGGACCACATAGGAAATATAAATTGTGACCATTCATAGTTGCACCAAGTAGCTGAATTCATTAGTTCCATACAGCAGGGCTGGGGTGCAGGGTGGTAATTTGGATCATAGCCATTGTTTATGGAAGTGCTGGGTGGGTGAAAGCGTGGTTACCTTGCCCTGACTGTTTTTTTTTTTCCAGGGGAGTAAGTGTTTTTCTTTCTCTGTGCCATAGGAAATTTTTTGCCAGATTGTGTTATTTATAACAATCTGTCGTGGAGCAGCTGCCAGGAACAGAAGAGCGGCTGTTCCCAGTAGCTCTTAGCACCTCCCGCCATACCACCACCACCACACACACATAACATCCAGTTTTCTGATTTAACTTTTCATTTTTTCTTCTAGTTTCACTCAGTGGTTTTGGCTTGATTGAAAATGTTCTTGTAATGAGGGATTTCTGGGCTTTGCCATAGCTTTGTAATTGGGTTTTCTGAGCTTAATTTGTTTGCTTTAGCCAAAACTAACTGGCAGCAGTTCGAATTTTGAATTCCTGGGTATCTTGATTTTTTTCCCTAACACTAATGTGCTGTCTTCATCTTCTCTTAAAGATCTTGTATGTTTCCAGTTTGTCAAAACTGCACACATTTGTTGTTCTTCTGAGCTGTGCTTTTTGCCCTTGACGTTGCCCTGGCTCCTTGAAAGGAACAGGCTTGGGATAAGGGATACTGAGGATATTAGAATAGTGAGTAGGGCCGTCTGTGGAGATTCCATTTGGTCTCTGCTGGTTTTAGGAAAGAACCAGGGCCCTGAAACACAAGGCAGCTGAGGATTGGTGTGTCCAGGGAGCTTTCAAGTTAATTGCACTTCATATATACAGTTGCTTCACAGTCCACACAGTCTGTGTTTGTTCATGGCTGTGGTCACACGTGATCAGAAATAGCTCCTTTCCACTTTTTCCCTCCGGGCTCCAATTAGTGGAAGAACATTTGCATTTCTAGTTAGAATACAAATCAAAACAGTAGTCATTTAATAGTGTTTACAAAAATGTAAAGAGAAACAGTTAGTAATGTGAAGATGTAAGATGTTAGACTTTTGTTTCTTATTCCAGGATTTCCAGTTTTGGAAACAGAGTACATTGATAAACAACAAAGACTTTCCTTTGGTGGGGTTGCAAGGAGGATGGGAATGTGTTTGGCATCAGTGAGTCTTAGATGGTGCATATTCTGGGAAGGGAGGCAGGAGAGGGCCTGAGGAATAGCACCTCCCTCTGTATCTCAGGCCCTGCCCTTTCCTACTGACGCCTTTCCTTTCACACTGAGAACAGATGGCAACCAGACATGGGGAGGGGGGCAGGGGGGAGGGCTCTGTTTCTTGGGCTCCTTGGGGATTTTGCATTTAGCTTAGCAAAAAGTCATCTAAGAGCAAAGACAAAAATGAGGCTGCGACTGTTCCCAATTACGCAGGATTTGTTTGGCAATCACTATACTGACAGATTTATTTTTTGCAGATACTGAATGATAACAGCCTCTATTTTCCAAGACAACATTGTTTCCACTTCAGAGGCATCTGCATTGGGGTCATTTTCTTCACTTTGGAGTACAGTTGATAATTGAATTTACTGTAGAACAGTAGGTTGGCAAAAATCAGCCAGCATATTAGAGAAAGGAGTTTTTTTTTTCCCCTCAGCAAACTGTCATTTTTATTACAATGAAATGGGGCAGCTTCTGTACTGCTACAGTGACATGTCTTTAATAATAGCCCGTGTTCCCAACCTTTCTAAGCATTGTTTTAAGAAGGAGGATTCTGTGTGCTATCTCTTCCTTAGCTTTCAGGTACATGGGCTGATTTGCTAATGTTTGGTGGTTCCTAGATGGTGAACTTGGGAATTTTTTTTTTGTAACTCAGTTAAAATCCAGAAGGAACTAAGATAGCCTTAAGCAGAAAAGTAGGGGGGGGGGAATCCAAATTTGAAATTTAAAAAAACATATTTTATTTATTTATTTGATAGAGCACAAGCAGGGGGAGCTGCAGGGAGAGGGAGAGGGCGAAGCAGGGGCTCCCCACTGAGCAAGGATCCCTTTGCAGGACTTGATTCTAGGGTCTTGGGACCTGAGCTGAAGACAGACGCTTAACGGACTGAGCCACGCAGGTGCCCATCAAGTTTGAACTTCTTAACTTGAAGAGGCTGTCAGAAGGAATTGTTTAGGCTGTTAAGTGATGAGTTGCATGTAGAAAAAGGAATGATGGTTCTGGTACTGATTCTTTATTCAAAATAAGAAATTGCAAGCAGTAAGCCAAGGCATTCTTATGGTTGAGCCTCACTTTCTTAGCAAACGTGACTTTTTACTGTAGTAGAATGTGAGTTGAAATCATCCATTTTTCCCACCCAAAGCAAGAATCTTGATTTTAATTAATTTTTTTAAAAGATTTTATTTATTTGAGAGAGAGAGAAAGACAGAGGGAATGAGCCGGGGGAGGGGTAGAGAGAAGCAGACTCCCTGCTGAGGGACAGCCTGATGCAGGGCTCTTTCCTAGGACCCTGAGATCAGGACATGAGCTGAAGTCAGTCACTTAGCTGACTGAGCCCTCCAGCTGCCACAGGAATCTTGATTTTAAATTAAAATCTTAGAAAGGTAGGAACCACTTATAAAAATTTCCATGTAAATACTCATTTTATTCTTAAACCTGGAATAATTTAAATGTTAAATATTTTTCAGACTTTTTAAAGTAGCAAAACCTGTTTTCCAAACCAAAGCTTACACAGAAAATAAAATTAATAAAAGAGGAGTTGCCCTGGTCGCCTCAGTTTTACCCGAGGCACCTCTGGGAAACTGCAGGTGTGCTATTGAGAAACTGTGTAGTCAGTTTAAATTGCAATGTAAGGGATTTGTTTTTTAATATATTGTTTTGGCAAACCTGTTTTCTGCATTTATGATGAAATTCTGTAATAGCAGAATGTATAGGTAGATATTTGTTTAAAAAATATTAAGTAGCCTTTCTTAGCCACTCCCATTTTATTAACACTTTCTAGTCTAAGTTCCCTCTATATTTCAGAATAGGGCCTTGCTGAGCATAGAGTAATGCTCAGTAAATGTTAGGTAAATAAATTGTTGCAAGTGGTAATCCAGTTTCTCCCTGAGCACTTACGATGGGAAACTCATTGCCTTACAGAATTCTTCTCTTTGACTAACTCTGATTGACAGATATAAGTTAATATGAAAACCAAAAACTTCTCTTCATGTTTTACCTATTTGTTCATAGTTTGGTCTTGCGCTACTCAGGTAAAATTTTTTTCTTCCTTAAGACTGCCAAGTATTTAAAGAGTGCTGTTATCTCTTCCTTAACCCCACCCCATAATCCCTGTCCTGCCCAGTTTCCCCCACACAATCTTTTCCCTACTAAACAACTTCTCTTCTTTAAGCTATCATGTTTCTAGCCCTTTCTCAGTCATCTTCTTATTGATACTTTTTTAGTTTATCAAGGTTACTCTTAAACTATGATATTCCAGTTGATAGCTAGTGCCCATAGTACCGGGTACTAGACAGACCAAAATTTAGAACTATCTAAGATATACATTCAGGCGTTTTTGGTACCTAATGCTATATGCTAGAAACTCCCTTACGTGGGTCTTCAAACTAGCAAAGCTGTATTTCTTTAAACACTATTCATTAGTAAAGATTATTTATTTATATGAATAGTCTTATAGAGTGTTAGATCTTGGTTAATTACCTAACTACTCTAAACTTGTTTCTCTGTCTATAAAGTACAAAGTACAAATAATAGTGCTTATGTTTATATTTTTTTGTATATTTATATATACAAATTTATAACTTTGTAAAGATTGGGAGTGCATGCAAAGTGTTATCAGAGTTCCTGGCCAACAGTACACATTTGATAAATGTTAATTACTATTATTAGTTATTATTGTAATTAATCTGAATTAGTAGAAATGCAACATTTTTTTTACTTCCTTGATATATTCATTCATTCATCAAATAGTTACTAAATGCGTGTTACTTGCCAGACACTATAGTTGTTAAGTCTTATATTTCTTATCCATAAAAATGGGAACAAATAACAGTAATAATCCCACCCCATGGTGTTGGTATACAAATTACATGAGTGCTTTGATAAATACTTGAGGTTTATAGTAATAGTTTACAAATTAGATTGGTCTCCTGAGAGATGGGCATTATATTATATTCATCCTTTTATTTTCTAGTATTGTAGCAAAGTGACTGCTTTATAGGACTTCATAACCAAATGGAATCATCAGATTATGTAAAAATATTTTTCAAACTGTAAAGAGATGTATAAATTTAAGATCATTAATTCCGTAGTCATGGAAATAGACAATGTGGTAGTTTCCAGACTCTGTTCCTTAGAGCCCAGAATTCCAGTGATGCTTCAGATTGGGCAGCAGTAAGGCGCACACACAGGGAGGTAGATATTCCAGACCTCTCCCGGAATAGTTTACTTAGAGCAACCCTATTTATTTTACTTATTCTGCTGCTATAAAAAATGTTTGAAAACAAGTGTCCAGTCTGTGTATGCTGCCAAGCTATCATAAGTTTATCCTGTGGTGATGTGTGAGATCCATTGTCTTTTGTGATATTGAGTTTCCCCTTCTCCATTTGACAGACAGATGTACTAGTCCTGAGCTGTGACCTGATCACAGATGTTGCCTTACATGAAGTTGTGGACCTGTTCAGAGCTCATGATGCCTCACTCGCCATGTTAATGAGAAAAGGCCAAGATGGCTTAGAACAAGTTCCCGGTCAAAAGAAGGGGAAAAAACCAGGTAAGGAGTTTGATTTATTTGTATGTTGGGTTTTTATAATAATAACAACTATTATTATTATCGTTCATGCTTTCACTTAGGAAACATTTACTGAGAAGTGACTGTACTATAGGCACTGTGCTAAGAGTTGATGGCATAAAGTCAAATAAGACACAGTTCCTGACTTGAAGAGGCTTATAGCTCTTGATTAGATTCTGGAAAATCCAAGAGGCTTTTGTATGCAAAGAGGAGCACTCAGAACTATTTGCAATTTAAGATCAAATTTCAGATAACCTTTAAGCGATTAAAATTACTAGTACAAGGGTAGAATGGTTGATTTTTTTGAATGCTTCAATCACCCTAAATAGCCAATAAACAAGACAGTTGTTAACCATGCTTTTTCTTCTTAGGATTACAACATTCTTATCTTGGTATTTTCCCGGGATTCTAGTAGTAGGTTATTACTTGTTTTACTCTTCAGAGTGATATTAATCTTGTCAGACCAAAAAGAAAAGGAATAATGCTGTAATCCAACCAAGATGATAGTGCTTTGCTTATGGATCTGTTGTTCATTTTTGGTTAAGACTCGGTTCTTGATTGCTTTTCCCAGAGTATTTCAAAGCTGAGGCACCAGTCCTATGACTGTGCTGCATTTAATGGCTGAACTAATGACCAGAAAGCTTTGTAAGATCACCTTTTTTATATAGATTTTAGTATTTCCTGGAATGATGTATTTTTTTTTCCCCTGGAGTTTTCCCCTGGAATGATAGAGCTTTTAGTATTTCCTAGAATGATGTATTTTTTTCCCCTGGAGTTTTTCCCTGGAATGATGTGTTTTTTAGGTTTTGCTTAGCCAGCATTATGTAACCCATTGTTCTGTCATTATTATTTATTGATGTATTCTGTTACACTTACTAGAAGCTGCGTATGGTTTACTAGCATCTCACTGGTTTTGGTAGAGACACCTAGAGCTTTCATTCCTAGGATTTGAGTGATCTAGATAAATATTTTTTTTGTTTTATTCCTTAGGGCATTTGGTTAATTTATAATTTTGGATTATAGCATTAAAACTTTCTAAATTGCTTTTTGTGTTCAAGTGATCACCAGTGTGGACTAATTGTTGGGTCCTCTTTCTACCTTATCACTATCTGTGATCCTCATGTTGAGTAATCCTTTTGTTCTTGATGTAGTTTCTACTTTCGTGAGGTCTGGTTTGCTTATTCATAGTGCCCTGTATTCAACCTTTTCTACCTTATAAACAGGTGTTTTTTTTATAAATATGCATTTCTTGTTTCTTTTTTTCATACTCTTCTACTTAAAACAAATTAAAAAATCAAATACCTTATTAGAGTTACTCTTCTTGGTATTTGAGTTTTTTAGTACATTTCATATTAGCTATTATCTCTTAAGTATCATTATAAGTGCATAGCTTTTCATAATTTTAAATTAGCTGTAAGTATTATCTGTCTGTCCATCCACTTAAAACTGTTTTGATGTTTGGCCAGTGAAAGTTCATATACGCTGGCTTTTCTGTCTTCTTTGAAAAGGTATGATGTATATAGGTAACCTGCTCTTGAGCTGGAGTGTGAGTATGGAGGACAGGGAGCAGGGAATGGGACTGGAGAGGATATAGGGATCAAACTAAAGCATTTGAACTTTATCCTCAAAACAGTGGGGAGTTGTTGAGGAATTTTAAACAAGAGAATGTCCTAATCAGATTTGTGTTATTGAAATATTTTCATACTTAACATGAAATTTTGAATTTCTCAATATCTGTATTTTGTTATATTTGAAGGTTAAGTTTCACCTTGATAATCGAGGGAGGTTTTCTGCTTTTATTTTCTTAAGAGAGACATTGGGATGCGCGGGGTGGGGGGGATCTGGTTGGGGGACAGAAGAGGGAGAAAGAGAGAGAGAATCTTAAGTAGGCACTGGGCCCAGCCTAGAGCCTGATGTGGGGCTTGATCTCACAATCCTGAGATCATGACCTGAGCCAAAATCAAGACTCAGACACTTAACCGACTGAGGTACCCAGGCGCCACTAGATAACTGAGTTTTAAATTCCTCCCATGGGGGCGCCTGGATGACTCAGTTGGTTAAGCGTCTGCCTTTGGCTTGGGTCATGATCCCAGCATCCTGGGATCAAGCCCTGCATGGGGCTCCCTGCTCAGCTGGGAGGCTGCTTCTCCCTCTTCCACTCCCCCGGCTTGTATTCCCTCTCTTGATATCTCTCTGTCAAATAAATAACTAAAATCTTTTAAAAATAATAATAATATAAATAAATTCCTCCCATGGAATGCTATGCATTTCAATGATAAGCATTTTTTTTGTTAAGGAATCCTAAATTTCTCAGATTGTATATTGGTCTGCTGTTGGCTGCTATATATGCCAGAACAACTAGCAGTCCCCTCTTTCCCAGATATTGTTTAATAGAGCAGATCTGTGTCCAAGTTTCGCAGTGGTGTTCTTACAGACTTACAGGAGAATGGCTATTGGCTACACGTTTCAGGAGCCATCTTTCACCGCCTTGCTACTTCTGTCTCAGATTTGTAGATGTCTGTTCTGAGGAGGGCAGGAAAAAATTCATGTTTGGATTTTTTGTACTGCTTTCCCCCCACCACCCCCTCCAGGCTTTTAATGCTCTCCATCCCCTCTCCCTATGACACATGTGCTCTAAATTTAACTTACACTTCAAGTTCTTTTCTGAGAAGAGCCTTCCTTGACCCTCTCATATACAGTTGTATTCCCTTATTTGCCTACATATGGTGGCACTGCTCTCTGATTTACTCTCTCCTCTACTTGGCTATCAGCTCTTTGAGAGCTGGGATCATCATATTCTGTTTTGTTCATTTTATCCCCAGCATTTGGCTCAGTTATGGCCCATGGTACGAAGTCAGTACATATTACTGAATGGTTGAGGAGCCTGCCTATAAAGGCAACTCTTACTACCCCTGCCCAGGTAAGATAAAGTAGATTCAGTTTTTATTTAGCCCATCCAGTTCACTGTAGTATTTCTCAGACTCCTCTCCAGTTCTCAGAGTTAGATAGCCTTGGTCTAGGCTAGATTCAGTAAATATCAGTGTGGTTCAGAATCGCACTTCACCACTCAATCGGCGTGGCTCCCTGCGCACTAACAAATGCTGGCAGGCATTCTGAGCCTGTATTTCTTTTGGTTCAGTTTTCTTTATTTCTCAGAGCGGTATCACAAGAAAACTTCTGGTTGGGTTTCTGTTTTATCTCTTTTGAAAAATCCCAACCACCACCACCACCCCTTTTTTCCTAATTATATTTAACAGAAGTGACTTGAAATCCCGGCATACTCAAAACTGAAATTCTTGTGATTGAGGAAATAGCCTATAGAAGTAGATTCGAATATGCTAGAATTTATAAGTCACAGTGTGAGAAGTACAGTAATAGCATATGCAAAATACAGAGAGCAGTTTAACGTCCTAGTTACAGGGAAATATATTTAAAGGCACAATATTTAAAAAGGAGGAGGTGAACAATGTACTGATATGCAGACAGGGTAGTTGGTATGAGATCAGATCTCTGACTTACAAATGCGTTGAATTTTGATGTAGTCATTGAATTTAGAACATACTATATATAAAGTTTATGCTAAGCCTTACATGGGAAACAAAAATAATCAAGATTTGCTCTCAAAATGAAACCTGGTGAATGGATTGAAACTAATTAATATTACACTATATATTAACTAACTGGAATTTTTTTTTTCCTTAAAGATTTTATTTATTTGAGAGAGAGACAGAGAGCATGAACAGGGGAGAGGAGGCAGAGGGAGAAGCAGAATCCCTGTTGAGCAGGGAGCCCAGCACAGCCAATCCCAGGACCTGGAAATCATGACTGAGCCACCCTGGCACCCCACTAACTGGAATGTAAATAAAAACATGAAACTAAAAAAAAAGAATAATAATTATGAAATAAAATAAAATCCAGTGAATGGGGCTATGTAGTTTTATTATTTACCAAGTTTTATATCCATTTATGGCATACTAGCATTTTGTAGATAGTTGCTTAATATCAAATCAGTGGTAAGTGGTAGAATCCGAACTTGAACCTGCGCTTTCTGACTCCATAGCCTGAGCTTTTTTTTTCTTTCCTTTTTGAATTTAGTTTTTATTTTCGTCAAAGTTTTATATGTTCGTAATTTAAAGAGTGATGGAATTATCCAGGGTATATTATAAGAAATAGCCGTCCTTCACGGTGTCTGTCCTCATTTTACCCAAAGGCAGCCACTTTCAACGTACTTAGCTAATTTTTTTTCACATTTAACTCCATATCTTCAAAGGACATGCTTTTGATTGCTATGTCTTGGTATTTTTAGTTTTAGGAATTATTTACTTACTTCCTACTATAGAAGTTTAAAGATTTAGTTCTGTTTTACCACATCCTCTAGCCCCACCACACACATGCAAACTCCCAGTTTCCCCATTTATTGCCGTGTTTATTTATTTTTTTTTTTAAAGATTTTATTTATTTATTTGACAGAGAGAGATCACAAGTAGACAGAGAGGCAGGCAGAGATAGAGGCGGAAGCAGGCTCCCCGCCGAGCAGAGAGCCTGATGCGGGACTCGATCCCAGGACCCTGAGATCATGACCTGAGCCGAAGGCAGCGGCTTAACCCACTGAGCCACCCAGGCGCCCCTATTGCCGTGTTTATTAACATATATTTAATGTTTACACTACTATAACTGTTTAAATGTTATTCATAAGGGGCGGCTGGGTGGCTCAGTCGGTTAAGTGTCTGCCTTTGGCTCAGGTCATGATCCCCGGGTCCTGGGATCAAGCCTGGTACTGGATTCCCTGTTCAGCGGAGAGCCTCCTTTTCCCTCTTCCTCTGTTCCTCCCCACTATTCATGCTCCCTTTCTCTTTCTCTCTCAAATACATAAAATCTTTTAAAAAATTAAAATAAATGGTATTCACAGCTGAACCTTGTACAAGATTACTTTTCTCTTTCCTCCTTTTATTTTCCTAAAAATTGTCTTGTTTTTTCATTTGCTTAATTTTCTATGTATTTATTACTAATTCAGCCTTAGCCCCACTGGTGTGAATTTCTTCTTATTATTTCCTAACACTTTAAGTGTTCTCTCAGTTTCAAACTCTTGAAGATATCTCTCTTAGAACTTTTCTGGATTAGTAGCTCTTCTGTAGAACTGTCATTTTAGGTTCACACTTCAATCTCATAATTTTCCTCTTAGTTTATATTCACTTTTTTGTGGAACATATCCTCTGGTAGCCTTCTCAGATGGGTTCGTGAAAAATAAATTTTTTTAGCTTTTGCATGTCTTTATTTTGTCCCAGTGGTTGTTTGATATTTTGGCTAGGTATAATCTTCTCTTGGAAATTATGTCACTTTGGGGTGCCTGGGTGGCTCAGTCAGTTAAGTATCTCCCTTTGGCTCACATCATGATCCTGGAGTCCAGGGATTGAGCCCAGCATTGGGCTCCCTAGTCAGCAGGGAGTTCACTGCTCCCTCTGCCTCTACCCCACTCATGTTTTCTCTCTTACTCAGTCTTTTTATCTCTCTCTATCAAATAAATAAATAAAATCTTTTAAAAAAGAAAAAGAGATCATGTCCCCTCAAAATGTTGAAGGTATTATCTCACTGTCTTCTAGCTTTTCTGTTAAATCTAACACAATTCTGATTCTTCATTCTCTTCATGAAAACTTTTTCTCCCCTTTTGGGAAGCTTCTAGGATCTTTCTATTTACAAAATTACTAAGTTTCACCCTGATTGTTTTCAGTACAGTCTGATATCATCCCCTGTGTTGGATGTTAATGGGCCTTTTGATCTGAAAAGTCAAGTCTTCAGTTCTGAAAATTTTCTCAAATTAATTTCTTTTTTCTTTTTTTTTTTTAAAGATTTTATTTATTTATTTGACAGAGATCACAAGTAGGCAGAGAAGCAGGCAGAGAGAGGAGGAAGCAGGCTCCCCTTTGAACAGAAAGCCCGACGTGGGGTTCGATCCCAGGACCCTGGGATCATGACCTGAGCCGAAGGCAGAGGCCTAAACCTCTGAGCCACCCAGGCGCCCCTTCTTTTTTCTTTTTAACCCACCAGCAAACTCAAACTTTAAAATAACTTTTACTAGCGTGATTTCCAGCCCCCTTCCCCAAATTGTTGTTATTCCTCTTTGTTTTAAGATTTTATTTACTTATTTGAGAGAGTGAGAGAGAAAATGCAATAGAGGGGTGTGTCAGAAGGAGAAGCAGACTCCCCGCTGACCAGGGAGCCTGACGCAGGGCTCCATCCCAGGACCCTGGAATCATGACCTGAGCAAAAGACAGATGCTTAAGGGACTAATCCACCCAGGTGCCCCAGTGTCTTACTCTTGATCTCAGCTCAAGTCTCAAATCTCAGGGTCATGAGTTTAAGCCCCATATTGGGCTCCACACTGAGCATGTTATCAAAAAGATTACAAATAACGGGCGCCTGGGTGGCTCAGTGGGTTAAGCTGCTGCCTTCGGCTCAGGTCATGATCTCAGGGTCCTGGGATCGAGTCCCGCATCGGGCTCTCTGCTCAGCAGGGAGCCTGCTTCCTCCTCTCTCTCTGCCTGCCTCTCTGTCTACTTGTGATCTCTCTCTGTCAAATAAATAAATAAAATCTTTAAAAAAAAAAAAAAAAAGATTACAAATAACAAGTGTTGGTGAGGATACATGGAAAAGGGAACCCTCACATACTTTTGGTGAGAATGTAAATTGGTGCAGCCACTTTGGAAAAGGGTATGGAAGTTGCTTAAAAAATTAAAAAAAGAATTACCATATGATCCAATAATTCCACTACCAAGTATTTCTCCAAAGAAAATGAGAACACTAATTCAAAAAGATATATGCAACCCCTTGTTCCTTGCAGCTTTATTTATAGTGACCAAAATATGGAAACAACCTAAGTGAGTGGATAAAGAAATTGTGGTATCTATACACAGTGGAAGATTATTCAGCCACAAAAAAAGAATGAAATCTTGCCATTTGCAACAACATGGTTGGACCTCAAGGATATTAGGCTAAGTGAAATAAGTCAGACAGAAAGACAAATACCATATGATCTCTTTTACAAGAGATTAGATTTAGATTCTTTTAGATTCTAAAAAAAAAAAAAAAAAAAAAAATTTAAACTTAGCTCATAGAGGGCCACCTGGATGGCTCAGTTGTTTAAGCGTCTGCCTTCGGCTCAGGTCATGATCCCAGGGTCCTGGGATCAAGTCCTGCACTGGGCTCCTTGCTCAGCGGGGAGCCTGCTTCTCCCTCTGCCTGCCGCTCCCCTTCTTGTGCACTGGCTCTCTCTCTCTAACAAATAAATAAATAAAATCTAAAAATTAAAAAAAAAAAAGACACCTTTAAAGAAAACAAACTAAGCTCACAGAGAATATATTGGTGGTTTTCAGAGATGGGGAGTGAGAGATAGGAGAAATGGGTAAACTGCTTTTGTTTTATTTTGCTTTAGTTTAAATTGAAATTTTTAGGGGTGCCTGGGTGGCTCAGTTAGTTAAGTGTCTGCCTTCGGCTCAGATCATGATTCGGGGTCCAGAATCAAGCCCCACATCAGGCTCCCTGCTCTGTGGGGAGCCTGGTTCTCCCCTTGCCTCTCCCCCACTT
The DNA here is from genome assembly GCF_010015895.1 of Lontra canadensis. Classification (NCBI taxonomy): domain Eukaryota; kingdom Metazoa; phylum Chordata; class Mammalia; order Carnivora; family Mustelidae; genus Lontra; species Lontra canadensis. Next base: position 11,146,241 of record NW_022631054.1, on the reverse strand, counting down.
ATGCATGCTCTCTCTCTCTCTCTCTCTCTAATAAATAAATAAAATTTTTAAAAGTAATAGAATAAATTGAATTTTTAGAAATGTAAAGTTAAAACCTGCAAAAAAAAGTAGCATGATTTGTGTAATCTTCTGCTTCTTCATTATTCTTTAGGTTGGCAGTTTGGCCTGTTGTAACTGAGTTGGCTCATTTCTGTTCAAGTGATTATCAGCTAGTGTTTATTATCTGTTGTGTAAATTATCTATTGTTGCATAACAAATTACCACAAACTTAACATCTTAAAACAATACTGTGGATCAAGAATCCAGGCATTACTTAGTTGGGCCCTCTGACTCCTAGAGTCTTTTACAAGCCTGAAATCAATGTGTCATTTAGGGTTGAGGTTTCATCTGAAGGCTCAGCTAGGAAAGGATTTGCTTCTGAGCTCACTTGTTTATTGGCAAAAATTCAGTTCCTTGAGGACTGTTGGACTGAGAGCCTCAGTTTCTAACTGGATGTTGGCCAGAGGCTGCCCTCATTTCCTTATCACTTGGGCCTCTTTAGCAGAACAACTTGCTTCACCAAAGCAAGCAAGGGAGAGAACCTTCTAGCAAGACAGAAGTTACAAAGTTATGTGACTGAATCACAAAAATAGTATCTCATCACCTTTGACACATTCTGTTGGTTAGAAGCAAGCTGCTGGGCCAGTCCATATTCAGTGTGTGGGGGGGGGATACAGAAGGGTGTGACTACCGAGAGGCAATTAGCATTCTTAGAGACGACCTACCACAGTTGGGCTCACAGATATGTCTAGGCCCTCAGCTGTGATAGTTGGGTTTCTCTTTCCATCTAGTCTGTTACCATACTGGAGGCCCAAGCTTGTTCACATGGCAGCAGCAGGTTCTAAAAGAGTAAGAGAGGAAACTACAAACAAGGTCTCTTGGATCTAAGCTTGGAACTCAGACTGTACCACTTTCATTGCATTCTTTAAAGCTAGGGGCTAGGCCAGCCTGGATATAAGGGATGGGGAGCTAGACTATAACCTCTTTTTTTTTTTTTTCCCCTCCCATGAGCACTTTTTTTTCCTTCAGTTTTTTTTTTGTTTTGTTTTTTTTATGGTGATAAAATACATGTAAAATTTACCATCTTTTTTTAAAAAATAATTTTATTTATTTATTTGACAGACAGAGATCACAAGTAGACAGAGAGCCAGGCAGAGAGAGAAGGAGGGGAAGCAGGCTCCCTGCTGAGCAGAGAGCCCGATGCGGGACTCGATCCCAGGACCCTGGGATCATGACCTGAGTCGAAGGCAGAGGCTTTAAACCACTGAGCCACCCAGGCGCCCCTACCATCTTTTTTTAAGTGTATAGTTCATTGGTGTTAAATACAGTTATAACGCTGTGCAACCATCACCACCATCCATCTCCATAACTCTTTTCATCTTGTGAAACTGGAACTCAGTAACTCCTCATTTCTCCTCCCCCAAGCCCCCTGAAGCCAGCATGATACTTTCTGTCTCTATGATTTTGACTTCTTTAAGTACCATATGTAAATGGAATCATACAGTATTTGTCTTCTGTCACTGGCTTATTTCATAGTTTAACGCCTCTGAGGTTGATCTGTGCTTAGCATATTGCAAAATTTCCTTCATTTTTAAGGCTGAATTATATTTTCTTGTATGTATATATTACATTTTGCTTATCCATTACTTCATCAGTGGACACTTGGGTTGCTTTCACATTTCAGCTATTCTGAATAATGCTGTTATGAACAGGGGTGTACACATGTCTCTGTGAAACCCTGCCTCTCATTTTTTGGGGTGGTATATCCAGAAATAGAATTGCTGAATCATGTGGTAATTCTGTTTGTTTTGTTTTGTTTTTTTAAAGATTTTATTTATTTATTTGACAGAGAGCAAGCAAGCACAAGCAGGGGGAGTGGGAGAGGGAGAAGCACACTCCCTGCTGAGCTGGGAGCCCAGTGCGGGGCTTGATCCCAGGACTCTGGGATCATGACCTGAGCCAAGAGCAGATGCAACCAACTGAGCACCCAGGCACCCCTCTATTTTTAATTTTTTGAGGAACTATTTTATATTGTAGCTATACCATTTTACATTCTAGACCTTACCTCTTGAAGGGAAGAACAACAAATTTGTAACCCTTTTAAATCTACTATATAGGGGCGCCTGGGTGGCTCAGTGGGTTAAAGCCTCTGCATTCAGCTGAGGTCATGATCCCAGGGTCCTGGGATTGAGCCCCAAATCAGGCTCTCTGCTCAGTAGGGAGTCTGCTTCCCCCCCCTCTCTGCCTACTTGTGATCTCTCTCTGTCAAATAAATAAATAAAATATTTTTTAAAAAATAAATCTACTATATACATTTTTTTCCATAATTGAAGTATTTTTATTTTATGTACCGTGAGTTGGCATTAAGGGAGGTATCTAGGAGATCTACAGTTAAGGTAGGTATCTTGGATGACCCATTCAAGGAAGTTCACTAAATCCAACTTAATGAAGCCTTCACGTACTTACAGAAACACTGGCAGCATATTGAGGTCAGATTTCAGGATGAGAACATGCTGGTTTGAGCAGCCATGGCAAGAACAAGAACCCTGACCAAATTTTCTCAGATGGCTCCCATAGAGCTGCTGGTAACCCAGCCTGCTCTCTCAGCTGCAATGAGGCAAAAGGGCTACTATATACATTTTTAGTTTTGATTTGCTATATTTTGTTTAGGATCCTTGTACTTATGTAATAAGTTAATATGCCTGTAATTTTCCTTTCTCATAATATTTTTATCTGGTCTTGGCATCAGGATCCTACTAGCCTTATAAAATGAGGAAATGAAATTCCCTACTATAATGGCCAACATAATGCCTGTCATAGGGGAGGTGCACAAGTACATTTATTAGTTGAATGAATGAATGGATAAGTAAATGACTATAGAAGAAACAAAAGGGTCAGGCAGACTAGTAAAAATCAACTAGAAAAAAATTATGAGTAGTTGACAGAATTTTTTTAATGGAAATTCATAGTTTTAACTGTTTTCTTAATCTCATTTTTTTAGTCTTCTTAGGATAGACATTCTGATATTACTTGCTCTGCTCCCAAAGTAGAATTTACATTGTTAGAACAGAAAGAAATCTTTCCCAGGTTCCTATAATTTGTAGCATATTCGTAGATCCCAGTTACTATGGTAGCTACGAGGAAGCAAATATAGGGAGGGGACCCTGAGAGTGAGGAATGTGAGTAAAGAGCACATAGCTGAAACATGGACTTGGAAATCACTGCTCCCAGGACATTCAGTAATTCAAGGTTTTGTGGGCTGAAGGACTTGGATAGAGTAAGCACTCCAAATTATATCCAAAAATAACATCTCTGTGTTTCTTTTTAAAATATTGGCTCATAATCAGACTGTTGCAGACTGTTATATTCTCAAGTTTCCTTGTAATGGATGAATTAATATATGTCATATCTACTGTGTGGCATTTGAAATTCTCTGCAACATTCACTTCAACTGAAATTTCCTGTAAAACTTACCTTCGCAAATTGGTAATTGGTATTATTTACCCTTCCTTCTTTGGAGTTCACTAATTTTGGTTATTGGGGAAAAAAAAACCCCAACATATAACTTGTTTTTTGTTTTCTTTTTTAGTTTATTTATTTATTTAAGTAATCTCTACACCTAGTGTGGGGCTCAGATTCATGGCCGTGAGATCAAGAGTCACATACATATTCTTCTGATGAGCCAGCCATGCGCCCCAACATATAACTTTTTTTTTTTTTAAGATTTTATTTATTTATCTATTTGACAGAAAGAGAGATCACATAGGCAGGGAGGCAGGCAGAGAGAGGAGGAAGCAGGCTTCCCATCGAGCAGAGAGCCCGATGCGGGGCTCGATCCCAGGACCCTGGGATCATGACCTAAGCCAAAGGCAGAGGCTTTAATGCACTGAGCCACCCAGGCGCCCCCCAACATATAACTTTTTATGATAGTTTTTCCCTATTTAGATTCAGATGCTACAGATGAATAGATGACCAGAAACCATCTGAAGGAGAGAATGCTTTCAAGCACCTGGGCTAAACACATTATACACTTGAGTAATACATTTGGTTCTAGGTGTACAGGCAGTTGCAGCCAACAATGAAGCATGTTCAGTTATGTAGTAACTGTTGTCTGTCAGTAGGAGACAGACAAATTCATCTTTAGAAATACTAGAAGATCTAGAGGCTCCTGAGTGGCCTGGTTGATTAAGCATTGGGCTCTTGATCTCAGGGTCATGAGTTCAAACCTCATGTTGGGATCCAAACTGTACGTGGAGCCTGCTTAAAAAAAGAAAGGAAGAAAAAAGCAATATTATTTTTCTAGAGCTCAACTATTTTTTTCTTTTTCTTTTTTTTTTATTTTTTTAAAGATTTTATTTATTTATTTGACAGAGATCACAACTAGGCAGAGAGGCAGAGAGAGAGAGAGGAGGAAGCAGGCTCCCCGCAGAGCAGAGAACCCGATGTGGGGCTCGATCCCGGGACCCTGGGATCATGACCTGAGCTGAAGGCAGCGGCCTAACCCACTGAGCCACCCAGGCGCCCCTATTTTTTTCTTTTTCAAAGAGGTATTAAATCCTTCCTTTATTTGATTGCTGTGAGGACCAAATGAGAGTATGCATTTTGTTTAGTTTTTTTAAACATGAACATCTGATTTAATGTTTGAGTTAAGCTCTTATACAGCTTATAAGAGCTTTGCAAATATTAACTGATTTAGTCCTCATAATAAGCCTATGTGAGGTAAACACTATTATGATACACATTTTGCAGATGAAACTGAGGGATAGAAACGTATCTTGCTCAAAGACATACAGCTAGTAAGTGGGATTTATACCCAGGTGGTTAGGTCTCAGAGGCACTCTTTATCATGATGCTATGCTTCCTCTATGTGAAAATGCTTTTGTAAGCTATAGATAGATACTGTTAGTAGTTTTTATTAAGTGCCTGACACTATACTAGATGTTACAGGAGATATAAAGGAATAATAAGCCTGCCTTTGAAGAATTTATAATCTGGTTAGGGAAAGAAATACAATACAGAAAACAGCAATAATACAACAGCCTGTAACATCACCATCTACCAGAGAACTCTCCACAATAGTAAATAGGCACCTTGTTTTCTTTCAGTGCTCTCTTACACAGCATAAAATCTAATAGCTATATGGTTAATGTTGATTAATGTACATGTCCTTAAATAATGTTATTCCCACTTCTACAGTGAGGAGACCTCGGGTGTTATTTGCAGAGAAAGAATTCCTTTTTATACTGATCTTCTGTGCCATGTAATAAGTTTATGGACCATCCATTTATTTGGCTTTTTTTTTTCATTAACATATAATATATTATTTGTCCCAGGGGTACAGGTCTGTGAATCATCAGGCTTACACACTTCACAACACTCACCGTAGTACATACCTCCCCAATGTCCATAACTCAACCACCCTCTCCATAACCCCCCTGGCTTTTTATTTTTGATTTTTATTTTTAACAAAAATTCTGTATATTTAAAGTGTGCAGTGATGTTTTGATATATGTAGACATGATTATGAAATGATTGCCACAGTCAAACGAACATACCTACCACCTCCTTAACTCTTAGTTTTTGGGATAATTTCACATTTACAGAATGATTACAAAACTAGTAGAGAACTTATATATCCTTTACCCAGATTCCCCAAATGTTAACATTTGTCCTATCATTTGCTCTCCTTGTGATAAACTTTCAATATGTAATATGTATAAGCAATATATTACACATACTATTATTATTTTTCTCAGCTATTTGAGAATAAGTTGCAGGTATGATTCCCTTTGCCTTTAAATACATCGGTGTATATCCTGTCCCCCACCCCTCACTGCCACCCAGAAAAGACAGTCTGTTAAAACAGAAAATTACACTGCTACAATACTTTAATCTACAGATCTTATTCAGACTTTACCAGTTAACCTAACACTATCCTTTAGAACAATACAAAAACATTTTGACTAGCCATGTTTTAAACATTGTGGTATGCGCTGTATGACAATCCTGTATTTAGTTCCAAGAGAATTGTGAGCAGGTGCCCTGTCCCCCTGACTTCGTCATCATGCAGGGGCAGGGGCAAATGGCTTTGTTTGATTTCCCTTCTTTTGTATGATCCAGTGGAGCAGCGTGACTTCATCGGAGTGGACAGCACAGGAAAGAGGCTGCTCTTCATGGCTAATGAAGCGGACTTGGATGAAGAGCTGGTCGTTAAGGGATCCATCCTGCACAAGTAAGCCCTGGGGTTTTCTTTCTGGCAGTTCTCCTTGTCTTAAAACAAAATAAAACCACCCAGTGGATGGGAAAGGGGGAATGAACGCTAGATTATACTGTGTGAAATTGACAAAAGTATGTGACTGTTTTCCCATGAGACAGGATGAAGGCTTTTCTTCACTGCACAAGCTTAGCTTTTCCCTGTGTCTTTTTTGCCAAGGTAGATTCAAATCCTGCATAGTAGTAGGGCAGAGCAGCCGTGGGGAGAAGAGGGAACAGGACTGTCTTTCTAACAGTGTTCTGGAGCTTCCTTTTCTTTAATTGTGGTAAGCACACAATATAAAATTTACCATCTTATCCACTTTTAAGTGTACAGTTCACTAGTGTTAAACATATTCACATTGTTGTGGAACAGATCTCCAGAACTTTTTCATCTTGCAGAACTAAAGTTCTGCATCTGTTGAACAATAGCTCTTCCCTTTTTCCTGTCCCCAGCTCCTGGTAACTGCCATTCGACTCTCTGTTTCTATGAATTTGGTTACATTAGATGCCTCAGATAAGTAGAATTATGCAGTATTTATCCTTTGTTAACTGGCTTATTTCACTTAGTATAAAATCCTCAGGGTTCATCCATGTTGTAGCATGTGTCAGAATGCCTTCCTTTGTAAGGCTACATAATATTCCGTTGTGTGGACATGCCACATTTTTTTTTAAATGTATTCATCTGTCAGCAGACACTTGAGTCACTTCCACCTCTTGGCTGTTGTGAATAATGCTGCAGTGAACATGGGTGTGCACATATCCCTTTGAGATCCTGCTTTGAATTCTTCTGGATATACACCCAGAAGTGGGATTGCTAGATTCTATGACAGTTCTAGTTTTAATGTTTGGAGAAACCTCTCTACTGTTTTCTATAGTGACTGTGCTGTTTTACAATCACACCAACAGTGCAGTTGTTTCTCTACATTCTCTACATTTCTCAACACTTGTTATTTTCTGTTTTTTGATAGTAGCCATCGTAATGGCTACAAATAGGCAACCCAGTCACACATCTTCTTTAATCAGCATTTATTGAGTGCTTGCCCAGTATGGACTTTTTCTTCAGAAGCCATCATACTCAGAGCTGTACTGTCTGATACCAGTACACAGGAAAGTTTGAAAACTGTTTGGAGCCTGGGTTTGACTTGTCTGTGGTTTTGTCCCAGATTGCAGTTCTCTGTTATTCTACTTTTTTTTTTAAGATTTTATTTATTTATTTGACAGAGAGAGATCACAAGTAGGCAGAGAGGCAGGCAGATAGAGGGGGAAGCAGGCTCTCTGCCAAGCAGAGAACTCGATGCAGGGCTCGATTCCAGTACCCTGGGATCATGACCTGAGCTGAAGGCAGAGGCTTAACCAACTGAGCCACCCAGGCGCTCCTGTAATTCTTGATTAAACCCATTTTGCTGCTTAAAAACAAAACAAAATAAAACAAACAAAAATGTTTGAAGCCTGGATGAAACGAATGTAAAAGGAGTAAATTGGGAAAGAAAAGTATCTTACTTATTGTTTTGCTACCTAGCACAACAGAGGTAGGGGACGTATTTCAAATTATGTAATTTAATGAAAATGAAATTAAATTCTAGCTTTAGCTAGCCCAATTACCCCAATGGATTAGAGTTCGGTATTAGAGGCTTTGTTTTCTCATCAATAAAAATGGGTTTGATAATAATAGGGCTGCGTGGGGAATAAATGTATGTAAAACAACCTAACACCTGTTTCATAATAAGTCATCAAAAAATAGTAGACATTATTATTATTTCTAAACAAATAGACAATGCTTGAAAAATACATGCATAATATCACTTCCGGATTAAAATTTGTTATTTCAGATTACATCACAAACTTCCCCCTGACTAGTTCCTAATTAAATGTGAAAAACTCAATTAATATAAAACTGGCAGAAGGGGTTGTCTGGGCGGCTCAGTCAGTTAAGCGTCTACCTTTGGCTCAGATCATGATCTCAGGAGTCCCACACTGGGCTCCTTACTCAGTGGGAAGCCTCCTTCTCCCTCTGCCTGATGCACCTTCACCCAAACCCTGTGCGTGTGCATTCAAGCTGTCTCCCTTTCTCTCTGACAAATAAATAAGTAAAATCTTTTTACCAAATAAATACAAAAAACTGGTAGAAATTTCAATAATGGCAGAGTAAAATAATTAAATATAATAAAGCTTAAAAATTGTTGGTCAAGGAAAGAAACAAGATTCTGACAAGAAACAGAAAGAAATAGGGGCACCTGGGTGACTCAGTCTGTTAAGCATCTGCCTTCAGCTCGGGTCATGATCCCAGGGTCCTGGGATCGAGCCCCGTATCGGGCTCTCTGCTTGGCAGGGAGCCTGCTTTCTCCTCTTTCTCTGCCTGCCTCTCTGCCTACTTGTGATCTCTGTCTGTCAAATAAATAAATAAAATCTTTTAAAAAAAGGAAGAAGAAGAAGAAAGAAAAAGAAAGGAATAAAGGTAGACTCCCAACTCCACCCTATCACCGCTCACCAGAAGCCATACTGATATATTAATGAAATCCTGCAAATTCTCACTAATAGCTCCATAGCTGGAAAGAAGCAAACTGAACACATATCTGTACTTCTATCTTCTTCTGACTGAGGAGCAGTGGGAACAACTATTTGCAAGTAAATGATGAAGCAGAGAAAATGAACAATGAGGCTGACTCTTTAACAGAAACAAAAGATCAAGCCTACAAATGAATAGGTGACGTAATATAAAGCTGGAAGCTATTCCTCCATAGGAATAGAATATACCCCTTAATTATGTGGAATGAAACAAGAATATATAACAGAATCTCAGGAAAGAAAAATATTTTAATAGAGATTCTGCAGTTCCTTAGCCGTGTTCCCTATGTTCCTTCTACATTCCCTGAGGCCATAGAAAAGTACACAGAATACAAAATAAGCAGCACTACTGAGCATTTGCCCAAAGAAAACAAAAACAGAAATTTGAAAAGATATGTGCATTTATGTTTATTGCAGCATTATTTACAGTGGATATAGAAGCAACCTGTGTCCACTGATAGATGAATGGATAAAGAAGATGTGGTGGGGCACCTGGGTGGCTCAGTTGGTTAGGCATCTGTCATCAGCTGAGGGAGGTCATGATCCCCAGGGCCTGGGATCGAACCCTACATGGGGCTCCCTACTTAGTGGGGAGTCCACTTCTCTGTGTCCCTCTGCTTCTCCTCCTTGCTCATTATCTCTCTCTCTCTCTCTCTAGTAAATAAAATAAAATCCTTTTTTTAAAGAAAATTTAAAAAAAAAATAAAAAAACAGAAACAGAGCCATAAATAAAGAGAACAAACTGGTGGTAGCCAGAGGGGAGAAAAGTGAGGATGGGCAAAAAGAGGTAAAGGAGGGTAGAAGGTACAGGCCTCAAGTTAATGGGATGAGTAAGTCACAGGTATGAAAGATTCAACCCAGGGAGTTTAGTCAATAGTATTATAATAGCATTGTATGGTAACAGATAGTAGCTACACTTCTGGTGAGCATAGTAAAAGGTGTCAAATCACAGTGTTGTACACATGAAACTAATGTAACATTGTGTATCCACTATACTTCAATACAAACAAAAAGGAAAAAAATCACCACCACACATAGTAGTTGGTCTCAGATACAGGAAGATAAGAGGTAAGAACTCATCCATATCATATCAAAATAAATAAAACAAGCACGAACAAGACCAAAAGAATCAGTATGTCAACTACGGAAACATACAGCAAACAAATGAAAGCAAGAAAAATACTCTGAAAAGACAACGTATCCTGAAAAAAACATAATTCAATGACTAGAATTTCCTGTACTGTACAGCTATAAAACAACTCATCAAAATGTGAATTTAATAAATAAAAATCCAGTGATGAGGTGATAAAACAACATGAGATAAAAGAAGATATTATAGAACTAAGAAAATAAATTGAGAACTAATTAAAATAGCAAAGAACACAACAGATACCGCTGAAAATCAAATTATTGACATAGAGGAAAGGCTTGAGGTATTTAGTGATTTTGGTGAAAAAAGAAATGATTAAAAATTATAGCAAATCTAATAGGAAAAAAAAAAAGACAAAGATGACTCAATAAATTAATATCTCTGAAAAAGAGAACTAAACATGTGGCCAAAGGCTGTATTCAAAGATATAAGGCCTTCTTGGCAAACTAGTTTAAGGCTTTTAATATAAAGATAGAAGGGCTAAGTAAATATGATGACTTCTGAAATCCCACTAAAACAGCAAGATGGAGATTTTAGAGAGGGATAAATCCAGAAGACTAAAGAAGATTAAAAACAAAAAGGCAGGGACGCCTGGGTGGCTCAGTTGGTTAAGCAGCTGCCTTTGGCTCAGGTCATGATGCCAGCGTCCTGGGATCGAGTCCCACATCAGGCTCCTTGCTGAGCAGGGATCCTGCTTCTCCCTCTGCCTCTGCCTGCCACTCTGTCTGCCTGTGCTCTCTCTCTCTCTCTCTGACAAATAAATAAATAAAATCTTAAAAAAAAAAACCAAAAAAACGAAAAGGCAACAACCACAGTTTGGAAACAGGAAAGCAGGACAGCTGAAGGTACCTGAGAAAGCTGAATGCTAAGCCAGCAGTGGGCAAAGCTGAACTGTAGACTGATTTACCGTACAAAACTCTAAGTAGTCAAGATTCAGCAGTACCAAGTATATCCAAAAGTGAAGCTAAAAACTGGATTACTTGAGAATTTGTCTAAACTGTAGATAGATGCTCAAATTTCCTCCCCACCAAACCTCATAAGATTTATTCTTGGAAGAGGGTAAAGTAGATCTCTGGATTGGGGCACTAGGCATGAATGAGGTTAGAGGTACCATACAAAGAATGGGGGGTACAATACCAAAAAAAAGTGAACGTATGTCCTGAGGTCTTTAGCTTCTGTCTCCCACTTAGCTTCTATATACCAGCAGCCAAGCTTGTATCTGTCAAGCAAGGACATTAGAAGATTCTTCTCTTTGGTAAAAGACGGTCCAAGAGGAGACCTAAAGACATAGACATCAGGGAATCCCCACTGGAAAACCCATTTCTTGGGTCATCCTACCTTGAATTTCAAAGTTGACAAAGCTTACCACATGTTGGGTGTTCACAGTGAAATATTTATTGTGCCACTCTTAAATTTAGATAAAAAAGAAACAGAGATTACAAGATGTAGGGGCCGGAACAAACAGAAAAAAAACCCAAGTTAGCAGAAAACCCGATAGAAACTGTTCAGAGAGAAGAAAACTTCAAAAGTAACATTACTCAGAAAGATTCACTAATATTTGATCATCTGAATATCACTATCCTAGGAGATAGGAATACAGCAGCAAACAAAGTGCACCAAAATCCTTGCCCTCATTGAGAGATGAGAGAATACTGCATTCACAAACCCAAAAGCAGAATGCTATATTAAAAAGGGAGCATTTAGTGGCACAGAAATAGACATGGAGATCAGTGGAACAGAATAGAGAGCCCAGAAATAAACCCATGATTTATATGGATAATTAACTTATGACAAAGGAGCCAAGAATATATAATATAGAAAAGATGGTCTCTTCGATAAGTGGTGCTGAGAAAACTGGACAGCTGCATACAAAAGAATGAAACTGGACCACTTTCTAACATCATACACAAAAATAAGCTCAAAGTGGATTAAAGACTAAATGTGAGACCTGGAAATATGAAAGTCCTAGAAGAGAACACAGGCAATAATTTCTCTGACATTGACCATAACAACATTTTTCTATATGTCTCCTAAGGCAAGGAAAACAAGAACAAAAATAAACTATTGGGACTACATTGCAGTAAAAAGCTTTTGCCCAGAAAAGAAAACCATCAGCAAAACAAAAAGGCAGCCCACTGAATGGGAGAAGATATTTGCAAACGATATATCCAATAAGAGGTTAATATCCAAAATATCTATATAAAGAACTTACCCAGGGTGCCTGGGTGGCTCAGTCAGTTAAGCATCCAACTCTTGGTTTCTGCTCAGGTCGTGATCTCATATTTCGTGGGATCAAGGCCCATGTTGGGCTCCATGCTCAGGAGGGAATCTGCTTGAGATTCTCTCCCTCTACCCCTGACCCAACATGTGTACGTGCTTGCTCTCACTCTCTCTCAAATAAACAAGTCTTTAAAAAGAACTAGACAACTCAACACCAAAAAAAAAAAAAAAAAAAAATCTGACTTAAAAGTGGACAGAAGACCTGAATAGACATATTTCCAAAGAAGACAGAGAGCCAGCAGACACATAAAGAGATGTTCAACGTCACTCATCATCAGGGAAATGCAAATCAAAACCACAGTGAGCAGACACCTTAGGTGGCTCAGTCGGTTAAGTGACTGACTTCACCTCAGGTCTTGATTTCAGAGTCCTGGGATCAAGCCTATGTCGGGCTCCCCATTTAGTAGGAAGTGTGTTTGTCCCTCTCCCTCTCCATCTGTCCCTCCTCCCTCTCATGCTCTCTCTTTCTATCTCCCAAATAAATAAATAAAATCTTTTTTTAAAAAAGCAAACCCACAATGAGCTATCACCTTCCACCTGGCAGAATGGCTAAAATAAAAAAGACAAGAAACAACAAGTGTTGGTGAGGATGTGGAGAAAAAGAAACCCTCATGCACTGTTGGTGGGGATATAAATTGGTACAGCCACTGTGAAAAACAGGATGGAGGTTCCTCAAAAACTTAAAAATAGAAATACCATGTGATCCAGTAATTCTACTATTTGCTGTTTATCCAAAGAAAATGAAAACACTAATTTGAAAAGATATATGCACCCCTATGTTTATTGCAGCATTATTTATAATAGCCAGGAGATGGAAGAACCCTAGGTGTCCATCAATAGATGAATGTATAAAGAAGTTGTGGTATGTATGTGTACACACACACACACACACACACACACACACACGAATATTATGCAGCCATTAAAAAGGTGAGATCTTGACATTTGCAACACCATGAATGGACCTAGAGGGTTTATGCTAAATGAAGTAAGTCAGACTGAGAAAGAAAAAAGCCATATATTTTGCTTACATATGGAATCTAAAAAATTAAATAAAAAACAAAAAAGCAGAATCAGAGCTATAAATACAGAGAACAAACTGATGGTTGCCAGAGGGAAGGAGAGTGAAGGGTTGAGCAAAATAGGTAAAGGGGAGTGGGAGATACAGGCTTCCAGTTACGGAATGAATAAATCATGGAAATGAAGGGTACAGCTTAGGGAATATACAGTCAGTGATACTGTAATAGCATTCTTTGGTAGCTGCACTGGTGGTGAAGCTAGCATAAAGGTATAGAGATGTTGAATTACTACAATGTGGTCAAGTATACTAAAAAAATTTTTTTAAGGGAAGCATTTGGTAAAAATGAAAAACTCGAAAGGTTGAAAATTTTGGGAAAATTTTTGAAAAATGTCTCACAAAGCAAAATAAAACAACAGATTGATGAAAAAAAATAATAAAACTAAAGGAGCAACCTAAGATGTCCAACATTTGATATTAGGAGTTCCAGAAAAAGAGAACAGAGAAAATGGAGAGGGGAGATAGCATCAATGAAGAAATAAAAAAAACATTTCTCAGAACGAAAGGAGCTGGGTTTCTAAACTGAAAGGAAACAGTGCCCAGCAGAATGCATGAAAAGAAACATACCAAGATTGTCATTGTGAAATGTGAGAACATTTTACTGTTATAACACTGATGTCAAAGAGAAGATCCAAGAAGCTTCTAGATGGGAGGGGAGATATCATACATAAAGGAACTAAAACAGCTTTGAACTTTTAACAGCAGCACTAGAAACTATAAAACAATGGAGGACAGCTTTCAAAATTCTTAAATCTATATGTAGTCAAACAATCAACTATGAGAGTAGAATAAGCATTTTACAGACAATTGCTTTCCAAGCATCTGTTTTCAGAAAGCTGCTAGAGAATTTATAACACCAAAACCCTGGCATAATCTAAGAAAGAAAGACATGGGATTATAGGATTATAGGAAAAAGAAACCCTAGGATTCCAGGATAACACCTTTGCTCCGGGTGTAGATGGCAATCAGACCAGATTGGAATAGGTCAGAAAGCTTTGGGAATAATTTCCTCAGGATACTCATATTTTTTCTGACAAAAATGACAAAATACTTGATGTGTCTCAACATTTTGAGAGGAGTTTTGAGCACTTGGTGGTTAGTTTAGGGTTGAATTATTGATAAGTATCTGGAAAACTAAGAAATGGGAGAAAACAGTAATATGGCAAACAAAAATATGCAGGAAAAAAATCAACCATTAGTTACTGAATGTTTCAGCTGTAACTTATGTTTATATATGCATCATAATGTAATCACTGACTTGATCTAACCAAAATCATGATAATTACTTTGGAATGATGACAGGGAGGGTTAGTGTATTGGAGACACAAGGAAAGATGAGAGATAAACTTCCTCTTTGATAGTTAATAGCCATAATAACAAACTTCAATTATTGAACTAACCAAAACAGTAAAATTAGGGAGGTAAAAGGTAAGGAAGTATGGGTATATGTCGTAGGGGCAGGGCTGGTCATGAAAGAAAGCTAAATCCTTATCTTCCATAGTGGGAAATCAACAGATAATGTCTGAAATGGAAAAACTAAGGAATATCAATATTAGAATGTTACTAGAAATACAGATATAAATACTAAATGGATCCACTAAAATAATTGAAAATGGGTGCTTCTGGGGAACAGAAAATGGGGAGGGGAGGAAATAAAGGACTGAAATTTTTCATTGTAAGCCTTGAGAAACTATTTAACCTTACTTACGTAAAGTATGTGCATATGTAATTTTAATTAAATTAAAAACAAGATAAAATACAATAAAAATTCCTGAATCAAGTAAAAATCTGCAGATCTTAAGAATCTGCAAATTTAGGGGCGCCTGGGTGGCTCAGTGGGTTAAAGCCTCTGCCTTCGGCTAGGGTCATGATCTCGGGGTCCTGGGATCGAGCCCCGCATCAGGCTCTCTGCTCCTTGGAGAACCTGCTTCCTCCTCTCTCTCTCTGCCTGCCTCTCTGCCTACTTGTGATCTCTGTCTGTCAAATAAATAAAATCTTTAAAAAAAATTTAAAATTAAAAAAAAAAAAGAATCTGCAAATTTTATGGGGCATCTGGGTGCTGCGTCAGTTAAGCGTCTGCCTTCAGCTCAGGTCATGATCCCAGGTCCTGGGATCCAGCCTTGCATTGGGCTCCCTGCTCAGCAGAGAGCCTACTTCTCCTTCTGCCTCTCCCCCACTCATGCTCTCTCTAACTCTCTCTCTCTCTCAATAAATAAAATATTTTTAAAAGAATCTCCAACAAATTTTAAGAGTATTGTGTGTTCTAAGAAAATTTGGCCAGAAGCACGCATGCATGCGCTCTCTCTCAAATAAACAAGCAAAATCTTTTTTAAAAGATAAATAAATATAAAGGCGTCAGGAAGACATTCTCAAACATGAAGGGGCTCACAAATATGGCATCTATGAGCCCTCCTTGGGGGGAAAAAAAATAACTTCTTAACAGCTAGCTACCATGTCATGAGAACATTCAAGCAGGTTATGGAGAAACCCATGTGGTGAGGAACTGCCAGCAACCACATTAGTGAGCTTGGAAGGAGATAATCTGAGACTTGTCAGCAGCCATGTTGAAAGCGGCTTCTCCTCCAGTCAGCCTCAAGTTGACTGCAGCCCTTGGCCAGCAGCTTGACTGCAGCCTCATGAGATAACCTCAGTCAGAACCATGAAACCACTCCCCGATTCCAAACACTGAGATAGTAATTTGTTATTTTAAACCTCTGAGTTTGAAGTAATTTGTTATATAACTATAGATGACCAGTAAAATTCTCAATCTCTAGGCTTTGGATCAAGAGTCTTTCAGAAACAATGAAGTTGAAAGACATCTTGGAGAGAAAAAAATAATGTGCTTATATAGCACAGTTCCTTTCCTTTCCGCCTCAGTTTGCTCCCCGCGTATCTTGGAAGTAGGGAAAGTCACGTGGCTGTATATGTGGGACACATCCTGTCTTAGCTGGATGCCTTTGCTAAGATCTTGGACAAACTGTCAGCTCATTCAGAAACATGAAGGAAATGGGCGGTCGGTCATCCTATGGTCTTACTAAACTTGTAAGGTTTTTGTTGTTTAAGCATTGGTAACAAACAGTCTCATAATTTTCTTTCTTGTGTTTCATGGGAGAGAGGTCTGGGTTAAAATGAATTATTGAGAAAAGGAACCGCCCCTTGACCCATAGTATTTATTGTTACAGTGTATGTGATAGACATAGAGGTAAAATGCCCAGGTACCCCTTCAAAGAAGGATTTGCTGCTCATCTGTAAGGAGTGTAGTTAGCGCACAGCCTCTAGTTGTTATCTTCAGGATCTCCCTCATCTTTAAGAGCCACATTGTCCAAGGTCATACCCTTGCTGGGGGCAGTCTGCATCCCAAGACTAAATGAAGGATGGGCATAAAGGCCCGGTCACTCTGATAGGCAGTACTTGCTCCTGAACTCCCTGCCCGGTTGGCTGGGGGCTTTGTAGAACCTGCATCTCAGTTCAGTTTGCCTCTGCCCAGTCTTGCTTCCTCCTCTTCCTTTCAAAGGTATTGATCCCGGGGCGCCTGGGTGGCTCAGTGGGTTAAGCCGCTGCCTTCGGCTCAGGTCATGATCTCAGGGTCCTGGGATCGAGCCCCGCATCGGGCTCCTTGCTCAGTGGGGAGCCTGCTTCTCTCTCTGCCTCTGCCTGCCCCTCTGCCTGCTTGAGCTCCTCTCTCTCTCTCTCTCTCTCTCTCTCTGTCAAATAAA
This sequence comes from Lontra canadensis, assembly GCF_010015895.1. NCBI lineage: Eukaryota > Metazoa > Chordata > Mammalia > Carnivora > Mustelidae > Lontra > Lontra canadensis. Next base: position 11,129,158 of record NW_022631054.1, on the reverse strand, counting down.
TAAATAAATAAATAAAATCTTTAAAAAAAAAAAAAAGGTATTGATCCCTAATAAACATCTTGCCCCCCAAATACTGTCTCAGCTCACTTCTTGAGAGTCCAGCCTTCAATACACAATAATGGTTTTCCCAGTGATTTGCTATCACCTGGTAAAGCAAATTTTCTCACCCTTGGGATGATCATTTTTGCAATTGTAAAATTAAACTGCCTGGATTATTACATTGTTTTCTTTCTCAGGAAGGAAACCTGATGCAGTGGTCTCTGCATGTATAAAAACTGTGATGAGTGTTATCTAATAATATGCATGCCTCTTATAACTCCTGACTGAGGAGGTACCAAAAAATATATATCCTTTCAATCAGTCTTTCCAACTTCACTATAGTAAGCACTGATTTCTTATCTGCTTTTCTCACAAGACCAATCGTTCTCAACTGGGGAGCATTTTTAAAAATGCTAATGGCTGAGACCCACCCCTAGAGATTCTTACTTAGTTGGTCTGGCAGAAGACAGGCATTTTTATTTTTATTTTTTTAAAGATCTTATTTATTTGACAGAGAGAGATAACAAGTAGGCAGAGAGGCAGGCAGAGAGAGAGGGGGAAGCAGGCTCCTTGCTGAGCAGAGAGCCTGATGCAGGGCTCGATCCCAGAGAGCCAGATGATGAACTGAGCTGAAGGCAGAGGCTTAACCCACTGAGCCACCCAGGCACCCCAGGACGAGCATTTTTTTTTTAAGATTTTATTTATTTATTTATTTGACAGACAAAGATCACAAGTAGGCAGAGAGGCAGGCAGAGAGAGAGGAGGAGGTAGGCAGAGAGAGAGGAGGAAGCAGGCTCCCCGCTGAGCAGAGAGCCCGATGAGGGGCTCGGTCTCAGGATCCCGAAATCATGACCTGAGCAGAAGGGAGAGGCTTTAACCCACTGAGCCACCCAGGCACCCCCAGGACGAGCATTTTCAAAAAGCTTCTTGGATGATGGTAGTGTACCAGCGTTCAAAACCCACTCCTGTTCAACTTACCAGTCTGTGGTCCAATAGCGCTGCTCTCCTCTCCGTAAATATTTGATAAAGGGATAGGCATTCCGTCAGAGTCTAAAGGAATTTTCCAGCACCCCAGAAATAAATAGGAGCATTATGAAAGTGAATCAAACCCCTGAAACTTCTGCTTAGAGCTGATTCTCATTCTTTAGGGGCTGCAGGCCATAGCCATACCTCAAGGAGAAGGCTCCGGCTAGTGTAGGCAGCATCTGTCCAACACTGTAGACATTTTTGCAGAACCAAATAAACCCTAGAATATTCAAATGGTAGCCCACTAGATTTGTGGTGTTGCAGTCAAACCCAGTGATGTGGCTGGCATTTGAGCACTCAGGGCTAGATGATTCTGGACATGACAGTTAAAGGGTACTTAGTCAGTGGGGCACCTGGGTGGCTCAGTTGGTTAACTGTCTTCCTTTGGCTCAGGTCATGATCTCATGGTCCTGGGATTAAGCCCTGCATTGGGCTCTCTGCTGGGGCCAAGGGAGGGATGTGTCTGCTTTTTGCTTCCCCTCTTCTCCCCCACACCCATGTGTGCACTCTCTCAAATAAATAAATAAAATCTTAAAAAAATAAAAAAGTAGTCAACTATTTGTCTTCCTCTCATAAATACCCTGGTAATTGTATTGGGCCTACCAGGATTATCTAGGATAACCTATCCATCTCAAGAACTTTTAACTTAATTGTACCTGCAAAGTCCCTTTTGCCATATGAGGTAATACATTCACAGGTTCCAAAGTGGACATCTTTGAGGGGCCATTATCCTGACTATCACAGCCCTCTTAGTTTTTTAACGTGGTTCTCAATAGCTTTATAATAGCTTTATAAATTATCTGTCATATGAATAGTATATACATATACCATCATTTATCTAAACATACTCCAGTGCTGGATATTTAGATTGTTTCTAATGATCTAGAACCTGATATTTTTAAGTTCAGTTCATTGAGGTGTCATTTATATACAGTAAAATTTACTCTTTGTAGTATGCAGTTCTGTGTGAGAAAAATAGGTGCAAAGTGGTTCCTGGATGGTATCCTCTCATGCCAGCTCACATTCAACCTTTAGAAATTTATTAAGAATTCTAGGGGCGCCTGGGTGGCTCCGTCCTTAAGCATCTGCCTTCAGCTCGGGTCATGGTCTCAGGGTCCTGGAATCGAGCCCCACATCAGGCTCCCTGTTCCACAGGAAGACTGCTTCTCCCTCTCTCACTCCCCCTGCTTGTGTTTGCTCTCTCGCTGTCTCTCTCTGTCAAATAAATAAATAAATAAATAAAATCTTAAAAAAAAAAAAAAGAAATTGAAAATTCCAATTAATTAATATTTGTTGAACAAATGAGCGAGAAATCACCTAGTGACCAATTATGATTAAGGTTCTGTAATCTAGGGCTTTGGCACTTTGTGATGAATGTTGAGTATAAAACAAGGATTGGCAGACTTTTTCTGTAAGGGCAAATTGTAAATATTTTAGACTTTGCAGACCATATGGTGTTAACGTTTCTTCAGCTCTGCTGTTGTAACACAAAAGCATCCTAAGATATGTAACAAATGAGCGTGGCTGTGTTCCAGTAATACTTTATCTACAAAAACAGACATCAGTGCCATCCAACTGGCAGGCTGTAGTCTGCCAGCCCCACTGGAGGTCTTTTTTTTCTCTATAAAGAATAGCTATGATGGTACCTTGTTAAGACAGCTTATTTCTTTTTTTTTTTTTAAGATTTTATTTATTTATTTGACAGAGAGATCACAAGTAGACAGAGAGGCAGGTGGAGAGAGAGGAGGAAGCAGGCTCCCTGCTGAGCAGAGAGCCCGACGCAGGACTCGATCCCAGGACCCTGAGATCATGACCCAAGCCGAAGGCAGCGGCTTAACCCACTGAGCCACCCAGGCGCCCAAGACAGCTTATTTCTTAGTCAAGATATAGCTGACTGAATCTGGAATTCTTTCTTTAAAAAAAAGAAGGGGTTTGTTATGGATTTTTTTTCTAAGTTCACTTATCAAAATCAAGTTTTGAGGAAACAGAGGGGGTTCTTTGTATTTTAGAAAAGCTCCCCATAAGATACAATTAAATAATATCTCTTAATGCATTGAAAATATGATCTTGGTTGTAAGATCACATTGTAGACTGCCACAGCTAAAATGTCATTTAGTCCAGTCACCTATATTTCAGTTAACGATGCTGAAAGCCAGAGGAAGAAGGCTTTGTTTCATATCCTTTATCTAATTAGGGACAGAGCTGGGCCTTTTCCATTAGCTCATCTTTTCTATTTTTCAGGAACACATTTTTCTTTCTTTTTTTTTTTTCTTTTTTTTTTTTTTAAGATTTTATTTATTTATTTGACAGAGATCACAAGTAGGCAGAGAGGCAGGCAGAGAGAGAGAGGTGGAAGCAGGCTCCCCGCTGAGCAGAGAGCCTGATGCGGGGCTCGATCCCAGGACCCTGGAATCATGACCTGAGCTGAAGGCAGAGGCTTTAACCCACTGAGCCACCCAGGCGCCCCAGGAACACATTTTTCAACTGATGAATGTTTATCGAGTTCCCTCCTCTGGTCAAATCACTGTTTTAGTATTTAAGGGAATCCTGGAGACAGGAGACAATCTCAAAGAATTCATTCACCTCAGTGGAAGATAAGCATATAAAAGGCTAATAAACAGGGGTGTCTGGGTGGCTCAGTTGAGCAGTTGAGCATCAGGTTCTTGGTTTCAGCTCAGGTCATGATCATGGGTGGTGAGATCAGGCTCTGTGTCAGTGGGCTCCACGATCATAAGGATTCTCTCTCTGCCCCTCACCCCCATTCAGGAGTGCATGCGCACTCTTTCTCTAAAAAATCTTTTTTTAAAAAAGGTTAGCAAACAATAACAAACTAGATCAGATACTGAACAGTTATGGCCAGCAGGGTTCTAAGAATTTAGAGGAGGTAGCAATCCCTAGGGGCTAAGGTGGTCAGAAAAATCTAAGAGAATAATTTGGACCTGAAGGATGGATATAGATCAGGTATGGAAAGGGACATAGGAAGCTGGATCCTGTGTGAGGAGAATCCTATGAGCAAATGTGTGGAAACAGGGTATGCAGGATTTCTTTAAGTACAGTCTGACCCAAATTGAGGACCCTGGTTGGGGAATACCGGGAGATAAGGCTGAGAAGTTACATCGGTATGATAACAGAGGGCCTTGAACACTGGGGAATTATTAAAGACTTTTTGTGAAGGGAAATGATACAAATTCAGGATTCTGGAAAGATAATCTGACACCAGTATGCAGGGTAGATTTAAGGTATAAGACCTAAAAAGTTATCACAGTGTTGCATTGCTAAATTCTCAAGGCTCCAAAGAGTCAAGAGATTGTATCCTTTGGAATGCAGAAAGAACTGTGATTATCTATTATGATGTGAAACAAGGGACCTGACTCATCTACGCATCCATCAAGCACTAGTTTATGCTTTGCTCTATATTAGAGTTGGCAGGCTAAGACGTTAAGTTCTTAGAAGCTAGTCATATGTTTTTGTAATTACAACTAGAAGGCAGAGACTGTCCCCTGCTTTCTCTTCACCTCCCTGGGAACTAGCTGATGGCTCCGTATGGTAGACTGTTAATAAATGCCTCATCCTAGTGGTCTCGGCCAACGGAGAGCAAGGTTTGGGCATGATAGGAGCAAAGAAGGAAGTAGCCAGAGGTAAGGTGAAAATGAAGAGCAGATGGCAATCTATTTTTCCCTCATAGCTGCTAAGTTGGGGACCTTGGGTAAGCACTGGGGTCATTTACACTAGTTTCCTAGAACACTTTTTGGTTGGTTTTGGGGGGGGGGTGGCAGATTTGGTGGGATGGTTTTGGTTTTTGGTGGTTTTTTTGGTCGTTGGCAGATTTTTTTCCCTCCATTCTTCTAACTTCTAACTTGTAATCGACACTCCAGTAATTCAGGATCTTTAGTTTGTAGTTCTAATAGGGCAGCTGGCTAGATAAATGAGCAGTAAAAATGTTCTTGCCCCCATTCCTATGACCCTCTAGGGTATTGTGCTCTTCCTGGCCTCAGAGATGGTGGGTAAAAAACTAATTAAATTCAGATTTTCAAGCACTTTTGAATATGAGAATATGATACTTCCTTTTTTTTTTTTTTTTTTAACTGAATTTCCAAAGGCAGGGGTGGTTCCTATTGGGCAGACACCAAACTTATCTTGGAAAAGACCTTTGTGTATGTAAGAGAGCCTGAAACCTCTTATTTTAAAGTTTTCTAACTTTTCATACTGCTCTTAGGAGAAAGAAACAATGATAATGGAATGTACATCTCTTGTTTTCTCCCTTTCTGAGAGAGGAGGAAGTGTTTCCCTGATTGCAAAGAGAGTGTTCTGTTTTGAGAACCTCGGGCGTGTTTGGTACTGAAAAGGGAAATATTATAAGACATATGCTGAAGTAGGACTCCTGCTATCCCTGTAGTCAGGTACACGGCAGTCTCCCAGCAAGCTGCTTAGTCATCAGACAATACTGGTAACTTCACTCCAGCGGGCCAAGATTCTGCAACCTCAGTGGATTTGAAGACAGCGCAACACCTTTCCGACATGTCAGATTGATGCATTCGTGATTTAGGCATTAGTTGATGCCTAACTAATCTATAGCACAACACTCTCTTAGTTGAAGAGAGTGTTGCTGGTAGAAAGAACGTGCACTGAAAATTAAAAGTCTAGAGGTTTTGGAATTTAGTTTTGAGACAAACCAGCTATATAATATTGAGCAAGTAACTTTGCTTCTCTAAACCTCAGTTTCTCTAACTGAAATTGGCTTAGTTTTTCTTTAAAGACGCCCCCCCAGCTCTAAAATTCCCATTTTATTTCTGAAAGACATGTGTTTTTAATAATTCATAAGTAAAAGGTGTTTGTGCCAAATATTTAATAAGAAAGTCATGTAGCTTTTCTCCAGTGTTATGTTGTTTTGAGTACTAGTAAAGGTTTTTTACTGGAAGGGTAATAATAATATTAAAGCAAGCTTCTAAAGGATATCTTTTAAATAGAATAAAATGTTTACACATTCATCTTAAGTTTAGACATTTATATCTGGGAAGAAAAGAACCTATGTCAAAACCTCAACGATCATGCATGGCCAGATCTGTATTTGTGGGACTCCAGATAATGAGAAATAGGTTTGTGTTCTTGATTATTTTCCCAAAGATATGGAACATCTTGAAATACTATGTATCTAAATTGGTATCCCCAACACTACTAGCCAGCCATAATTCCTAAAGTACTTCTCTAATTTGGAGCTTTTTGTGGGGAGGGTTGCAGAGGGACTTGTGGACATCAGAATCAAGAAACTTTCCCAAGGTATCTTGACCAGCCTAGGCGCTGCGACTCTTTGTCTTACTCCTTTGTACTGTTTTTTGGTGTTTTGTTTTTTTTTAAGATTTTATTTATTTATTTGGCAGAGAGAGAAAGATCACAAGTAGGCAGAGAGAGGGGGAGAAGCAGGCTTCCCGCTGACCAGAGAGCCCGACCAGGACCCTGAGATCATGACCTGAGCCGAAAGCAGGAGCTTACCCCACTGAGCCACCCAGGTGCCCCCTCCTTTGTACTTTTAACTCTCACTTCTATAAAGTGATATAGATAGGTTATTTGTAAAAGAACCCTCATGTCTGTAACCTTAAGCCTTTTCTTTTGGACTGACTACAGGCTTCAGAGAAAAATATTCCAGGCTCCTTTCTCGGTGGGTAAAAGCAGTGCTGTCAGTTCCTCACCATTTCAGGGCTTCTGCAGTACAAATCAGCTTTCTCCTCAGCTTTCCTTATGGCTGGCTTGGGATTCAGCTTTCCTTAGATGTGCTGAATCTGCCACCACCATCCTTTTGCTTCCCAGCTTCCAAAGTGTTTCACTATATTCATGTCTCCTAATCTTTGTCCTCGGAGTTTATACCCTTTCAAAAAACAATGAGGACAACAACAGAAACCCTTTACTGTCACTTTAACGCGCTTTCCAAAGGAGTAAAGCTTGAGTCCCTGGGTAGTTCAGTTGGTGAAGCATCTGCCTTGGGCTCAGGTCATGATCCTGAGATCTTGGGATTCTGGGATCCTGGGATCCTGGGAGTAAGCCCCACGCCCCACGCCCTACATCCCACATCCCAATTGGCTGTCTCCCTGCTCAGTGGGGAGTCTCCTTCTGCCTCTCCCTCTGCCCCTCCCTGCCACTCAGGCTCGCTCTCTCTCAAGTAAACAAATTTTTTAAATCTTAAAAAAAAAAAAAAAAAAAGGAATAGGGCTTAATGCCTGTGTTTATTCTGCCATCTTCACCTGGAAAACTGTTTCCTTCATTTCAGTCTCTATATCTTTCAGTTCCTCTATTCCCTCCCTCCCTCCCTCCCTCCTTCCCTCTTTCTCTTTTTCCTCCTTCTCTCCCTCATTTCCTCCTTTATCTAGTCTAGATCCTGTGGTGTGCAACTTGAGGCATTTCCCTCCATATGCTCACTCACTGTCCTTTTGCTATATCTGCCCTCATAACCCTCAACTTTGGATTACTCTATTTTGTCTATTCCTACATCTGTTTCATTCATGTGTTCAGGAAAAATACTATGCAATGTTGTAAATTGGCACCATTGGAAATTCATGGTTCCAATCTTAGCTGAACCCTTAAAAACCACTCTGCATTCTCACACTTCTCCTGGACCAACCCTTCCACTTCTCTTAGCAGTTACTCTCAACCATCACCACCTTTCTGTCTTAGAAAATTACTTGCCTCCTCCTCCTCCTCCTGAGAGAAAATCCTGGCTAACAGATACTGATTTCCCCAGCCTACTACCTACCCCTACCCATAATTTTATCTTTACTTAGACCCATGTTCACTTTCTTTTCTCCAGCCTTAGAGGAAGTAGTTTCCTGGTTGAGTCACTTATGCCTTTCACCCCACTCTCCTCTGTTTCCCTTGGAACCTTGCTCTATGAGTTTTTCTAGCACTCTCCCAAATTTTCAACTTTGCTTTCTACTACTACTTTCCCTCTACACCTGTAAATTCAGAGCTTATAAAATAAAGCACAAACTCCTAAAGGGCCTTAGTCATCCAACCATGTATACTCCTTTTAGCCTTACATCTCACCATTCTCCATTACAACCCCTGCCCAACACTCTGCCCTATAATGGAGAGTTGCTGGTAGTTCCCTGACTTCTGCATTCTTATTTACACCTCTGTTCTTTTGTTTTCATCATTCCTAGCATTCCTTCAGCCAGTTATCCTTCTCTACCTGGCGAAATACCCGCTCTTTCAAGACTAAGTTCTGTATTACTTCTCTATGAAGCTTCTCCTGACCCTCTTTGCATTAGGCCAAACTGACTGTTTTTCCTTTGTGGTCTCCTATATACTGTAGAGATTTCTAGGTAATGTCTATACCCTTTATTACTTTGGACTATAAGTTATATGAAGACTGATTTTATTTTGTCTTTGTAACCCTAGTATCTAATACATGGCCTAACATACAGTAATAACCAATGAATTTGTTGGAAGAGGACATTAATAGATCCAGAGTGTCAAGTTGTGTTTGAAGGTGTTGTTGTTTTTTTTTAATGTTGTGCGTTTCTGTGGTTTTCAATTTTTTTTTTAATTTTATTTTTTATAAACATATATTTTTTTCCCCAGGGGTACAGGTCTGTGAATCGCCAGGTTTACACACTTCACAGCACTCACCATAGCACATACCCTACCCAGTGTCCATAACCCCAACCCCCCTCTCCCCACCCCCCCTCCCCCCAGCAACCCTCAGTTTGTTTTGTGAGATTAAGAGTCACTTATGGTTTATCTCCCTCCCAATCCCATCTTGCTTCATTTACTCTTCTCCTACCCCCTTAACCCCCCATGTTGCATCTCCTCTCCCTCATATCAGGGAGATCATATGATAGTTGTCTTTCTCTGATTGGCTTATTTCGCTAAGCATGATACCCTCTAGTTCCATCCACGTTGTCGCAAATGGCAAGATTTCATTTCTTTTGATGGCTGCATAGTATTCCATTGTGTATATATACCACATCTTCTTTATCCATTCGTCTGTTGATGGACATCTAGGTTCTTTCCATAGTTTGGCTATTGTAGACATTGCTGCTATAAACATTCGGGTGCACATGCCCCTTCGGATCACTACGTTTGTATCTTTAGGGTAAATACCCAGCAGTGCAATTGCTGGGTCATAGGGTAGTTCTATTTTCAACATTTTGAGGAACCTCCATGCTGTTTTCCAGAGTGGTTGCACCAGCTTGCATTCCCACCAACAGTGTAGGAGGGTTCCCCTTTCTCCGCATCCTCGCCAGCATCTGTCATTTCCTGACTTGTTAATTTTAGCCATTCTGACTGGTGTGAGGTGGTATCTCATTGTGGTTTTGATTTGTATTTCCCTGATGCCGAGTGATATGGAGCACTTTTTCATGTGTCTGTTGGCCATCTGGATGTCTTCTTTGCAGAAATGTCTGTTCATGTCTTCTGCCCATTTCTTGATTGGATTATTTGTTCTTTGGGTGTTGAGTTTGCTAAGTTCTTTATAGATTCTGGACACTAGCCCTTTATCTGATATGTCGTTTGCAAATATCTTCTCCCATTCTGTCAGTTGTCTTTTGGTTTTGTGAACTGTTTCCTTTGCTGTGCAAAAGCTTTTGATCTTGATAAAATCCCAATAGTTCATTTTTGCCCTTGCTTCCCTTGCCTTTGGCGATGTTCCTAGGAAAATGTTGCTGCGGCTGAGGTCAAAGAGGTTGCTGCCTGTGTTCTCCTCAAGGATTTTGATGGATTCCTTTCTCACATTGAGGTCCTTCATCCATTTTGAGTCTATTTTCGTGTGTGGTGTAAGGAAGTGATCCAATTTCATTTTTCTGCATGTGGCTATCCAATTTTCCCAATACCATTTATTGAAGAGGCTGTCTTTTTTCCATTGGACATTCTTTCCTGCTTTGTCGAAGATTAGTTGACCATAGCGTTGAGGGTCTATTTCTGGGCTCTCTATTCTGTTCCATTGATCTATGTGTCTGTTTTTGTGCCAGTACCATGCTGTCTTGATGATGACAGCTTTGTAATAGAGCTTGAAGTCCGGAATTGTGATGCCACCAACTTTGGCTTTCTTTTTCAATATTCCTTTGGCTATTCGCAGTCTTTTCTGGTTCCATATAAATTTTAGGATTATTTGTTCCATTTCTTTGAAAAAAAAGGATGGTACTTTGATAGGAATTGCATTAAATGTGTAGATTGCTTTAGGTAGCATAGACATTTTCACAATATTCTTCCAATCCAGGAGCATGGAATATTTTTCCATTTCTTTGTGTCTTCCTCAATTTCTTTCATGAGTACTTTATAGTTTTCTGTGTATAGATTCTTAGTCTCTTTGGTTAGGTTTATTCCTAGGTATCTTATAGTTTTGGGTGCAATTGTAAATGGGATGGACTCCTTAATTTCTCTTTCTTCTGTCTTGTTGTTGGTGTAGAGAAATGCGACTGATTTCTGTGCATTGATTTTATATCCTGACACTTTACTGAATTCCCGTACAAGTTCTAGCAGTTTTGGAGTGGAGTCTTTTGGGTTTTCCACATATAGTATCATATCATCTGCGAAGAGTGATAGTTTGACTTCTTCTTTGCCGATTTGGATGCCTTTAATTTCTTTTTGTTGTCTGATTGCTGAGGCTAGGACTTCTAGTACTATGTTGAATAGCAGTGGTGATAACGGACATCCCTGCCATGTTCCTGACCTTAGCAGAATAGCTTTCAGTTTTTCTCCATTGAGAATGATATTTGCGATGGGTTTTTCATAGATGGCTTTGATAATATTGAGGTATGTGCCCTCTATCCCTACACTTTGAAGAGTTTTGATCAGGAAGGGATGCTGTACTTTGTCAAATGCTTTTTCAGCATCTATTGAGAGTATCATATGGTTCCTGTTCTTTTATTAATGTGTTTTATCACATTGATTGATTTGCGGATGTTGAACCAACCTTGCAGCCCTGGAATAAATCCCACTTGGTCGTGGTGAATAATCCTTTTAATATACTGTTGAATCCTATTGGCTAGTATTTTGGTGAGAATTTTTGCATCTGTGTTCATCAAGGATATTGGTCTATAGTTCTCTTTTTTGATGGGATCCTTGTCTGGTTTTGGGATCAAGGTGATGCTGGCCTCATAAAATGAGTTTGGAAGTTTTCCTTCCATTTCTATTTTTTGGAACAGTCTCAGGAGAATAGGAATTAGTTCTTCTTTAAATGTTTGGTAGAATTCCCCCGGGAAGCCGTCTGGCCCTGGGCTTTTGTTTGTTTGGAGATTTTTGATGACTGTTTCAATCTCCTTACTGGTTATGGGTCTGTTCAGGCTTTCTGTTTCTTCGTGGTTCAGTTGTGGTAGTTTATATGTCTCTAGGAATGCATCCATTTCTTCCAGATTGTCAAATTTGTTGGCATAGAGTTGCTCATAATATGTTCTTATAATTGTCTGTATTTCTTTGGTGTTAGTTGTGATCTCTCCTCTTTCATTCATGATTTTATTTATTTGGGTCCTTTCTCTTTTCTTTTTGATAAGTCTGGCCAGGGGTTTATCAATCTTATTAATTCTTTCAAAGAACCAGCTCCTAGTTTTGTTGATTTGTTCTATTGTTTTTTTGGTTTCTATTTCATTGATTTCTGCTCTGATCTTTATGATTTCTCTTCTCCTGCTGGGTTTGGGGTTTCTTTCTTGTTCTTTCTTCAGCTCCTTTAGGTGTAGGGTTAGGTTGTGTACCTGAGACCTTCCTTGTTTCTTGAGAAAGGCTTGTACCGCTATATATTTTCCTCTCAGGACTGCCTTTGTTGTGTCCCACAGATTTTGAACCGTTATGTTTTCATTATCATTTGTTTCCATGAATTTTTTCAGTTCTTCTTTAATTTCCTGGTTGACCCATTCATTCTTTAGAAGGATGCTGTTTAGTCTCCATGTATTTGGGTTCTTTCCAAATTTCCTCTTGTGATTGAGTTCTAGCTTCAGAGCATTGTGGTCTGAAAATATGCAGGGAATGATCCCAATCTTTTGATACTGGTTGACACCTGATTTAGGACCAAGGATGTGATCTATTCTGGAGAATGTTCCATGGGCACTAGAGAAGAATGTGTATTCTGTTGCTTTGGGATGAAATGTTCTGAATATATCTGTGATATCCATCTGGTCCAGTGTGTCATTTAAGGCCTTTATTTCCTTGTTGATCTTTTGCTTGGATGATCTGTCCATTTCAGTGAGGGGAGTGTTAAAGTCCCCTACTATTATTGTATTATTGTCGATGTGTTTCTTTGATTTTGTTATTAATTGGTTTATATAGTTGGCTGCTCCCACGTTAGGGGCATAGATATTTACAATTGTTAGATCTTCTTGTTGGACAGATCCTTTGAGTATGATATAGTGTCCTTCCTCATCTCTTATTATAGTCTTTGGCTTAAAATCTAATTGATCTGATACAAGGATTGCCACTCCTGCTTTCTTCTGATGTCCATTAGCATGGTAAATTCTTTTCCACCCCCTCACTTTAAATCTGGAGGTGTCTTCGGGTTTAAAATGAGTTTCTTGTAGGCAACATATAGATAGGTTTTGTTTTTTTATCCATTCTGATACCCTGTGTCTTTTGATTGGGGCATTTAGCCCATTCACATTCAGGGTAACTATTGAGAGATATGAATTTAGTGCCATTGTATTGCCTGTAAGGTGACTGTTATTATATATTGTTTCTGTTCCTTTCTGATCTACTACTTTTAGGCTCTCTCTTTGCTTAGAGGACCCCTTTCAATATTTCCTGTAGAGCTGGCTTGGTGTTTGCAAATTCTTTCAGTTTTTGTTTGTCCTGGAAGCTTTTAATCTCTCCTTCTATTTTCAGTGATAGTCTAGCTGGATATAGTATTCTTGGCTGCATGTTTTTCTCGTTTAGTACTCTGAATATATCATGCCAGCTCTTTCTGGCCTGCCAGGTCTCTGTGGATAAGTCTGCTGCCAATCTAATATTTTTACCATTGTATGTTACAGACTTCTTCTCCCGGGCTGCTTTCAGGATTTGCTCTTTGTCACTAAGACTTGTAAATTTTACTATTAGGTGACGGGGTGTGGACCTATTCTTATTGATTTTGAGGGGGGTTCTCTGAACCTCCTGGATTTTGATGCTTGTTTCCTTTGCCATATTGGGGAAATTCTCTCCAATAATTCTCTCCAATATACCTTCTGCTCCCCTCTCTCTTTCTTCTTCTTCTGGAATCCCAATTATTCTAATGTTGTTTCGTCTTATGGTGTCACTTATCTCTCGAATTCTGCCCTCGTGGTCCAGTAGCTGTTTGTCCCTCTTTTGCTCAGCTTCTTTATTCTCTGTCATTTGGTCTTCTGTATCACTAATTCTTTCTTCTGCCTCATTTATCCTAGCAGTGAGAGCCTCCATTTTTTATTGCACCTCATTAATAGCTTTTTTTATTTCAACTTGATTAGATTTTAGTTCTTTTATTTCTCCAGAAAGGGCTTTTATATCACCCGGGAGGGTTTCTCTAATACCTTCCATGCCTTTTTCGAGCCCAGCTAGAACCTTGAGAATCGTCATTCTGAACTCTAGATCTGACATATCACCAATGTCTGTATTGATTAGGTCCCTAGCCTTTGGTACTGCCTCTTGTTCTTTTTTTTTTTAAGATTTTTTTTTTTTTATTTGACAGACGGAGATCACAAGTAGACAGAGAAGCAGGCAGAGAGAGAGGAGGAAGCAGGCTCCCTGTTGATCAGAGAGCCCGATGTGGGGCTCGATCCCAGGACCCCGGGATCATGACCTGAGCCCAAGGCAGAGGCTTTAACCCACTGAGCCACCCAGGCGCCCCTCTTGTTCTTTTTTTTTGTGGTGAGTTTTTCCGCCTTGTCATTTTGTCCAGATAAGAGTATATGAAGGAACAAGTAAAATACTAAAAGGGTGGCAACAACCCCAGGAAAATATGCTTTAGCCAAATCAGACGAGATCCCAAATCGTGAGGGGGGGGTGAGGGGATAAAAAGAGGTTCAGAAAGGAAAAAAAAAAAAAAAAGAAACAAATAAAAAAAGGAAAACCAATAATGAAAAAATATAAAAAGGAAAAAAATGTATATATATTGGATAAACTAGTTAAAACGTTAAAAAAAAAGAAAAGGGTAAAAGTTAAAAAAATTTAGCAGAAGAAGAGAAAAAAAATTGAAAAAGAAAAAAAAAATTAAATTAACTGCAAGGCTAAAGAATCATGGGGGAAAGCCATGAGTTCCGTGCTTTGCTTTCTCCTCCTCTGGAATTCCGCTGCTCTCCTTGGTATTGAAACTGCACTCCTCGTAAGTGAACTTGGTCCTGGCTGGGTTTCTTGTTGATCTTCTGGGGGAGGGGCCTGTTGTAGTGATTCTCAAGTGTCTTTGCCCCAGGCGGAGTTGCACCGCCCTTACCAGGGGCTGGGCTGAGTAATCCGCTCTGGTTTGCTTTCGGGAGCTTTTGTTCCCTGAGGCTTTCCGTAGAGTCCGGAGGATGGGAATGAAGATGGCGGCCTCCCAGTCTCCGGCCCGGAGGAGCCGAGTGCCCGGGGCCCCACTCCTCAGTGCGCCCTCAGAGAACAGCGCCCAATTACTCCCGTCACCCTGGCCTCTGGCCGCGCTCCGAGCTGACCGAGCCTGCGACCAGTTCAAGGTAACCCCGAGCTGAGAGTCACTCCTCGGCTCTGTCTCTGTAGCCGGCTTCCCTGTTCTAATACCTGCAAGCTCTGCGACACTCAGACACCCCAATCCTTCTGTGACCCTGCGGGACCTGAGGCCACACTGGCCCCGCGTGGGCTTCACCCCGGTTAAGCCTCTGGAGCGATGTCCCTCAGCGGAACAGACTTTTAAAAGTCCTGATTTTGTGCTCCGTTGCTCCGCCGCTTGCCGGGAGCCGGCCCCTCCCCCCACGGTCTATCTTCCCGTCGCTTTGGATTCAGTTCTCTGCCATTCCTGCCTTTCAGAAAGTGGTTGATTTTCTGTTTCTAGAATTGCTGTTCTTCTTCTCTTCGATCTCCCATTGGATTTGTAGGTGTTTGCAATCTTTAGATAAGCTATCTAGCTGATCTCCCGCAACCTGAAGTAGTCTCAGCCTGCTACTTCTCCGCCATCTTGACTCCTCCTCCTGAAGGTGTTTTGACATGGAATTTTTATGGGCAGAATTGAGTGAGACCCTTTAATTTTGTGTATGGGAGAAAGGGCTGAAACAGCATCATTCCTAACACATTGTTTTGACCAAAGCAGTCACAAGTCCAGCCTGGATTCATGGGATGGGAAAGTAAACTCTCCCTCTTGATGGGAGTTGCTGCAGTCACTTTACAAAGGGATGTGAGTATAGGGAAGGGAATAATTATGACCATTTTTGAAAATGATCTACTATAGTCCTAACTACAAAAAGGTTTTAAGTAGGAGAATGACATGATCAGATTTGCCTTTTGAAAAGATAACTTTGGATGTAGTGTGAAGAATGGATTGGCATTTGGTAAGAGAATATAGAGAGACCAGATAAGGGAGGGTATTGTAGTAATCCAGGTGAGAAATAATGGTAGTTTGAACTAGGGTATTGATGGTGGAAATGGAGAAAAGTGGATAAATTAGAGAAGGATTTAGCAGGTAAAAACTGAGGACTTGGTGTTTGTGTGTGATTGAACCTTGGGGCCAAGATGCAGAAAAGTGTCAGGAATGACACATTTCTGGTTTGAGCTACAGGATAGATAACGAGATGGGAGCACTCAGTTTGTAGAGGTGAGAGCCAAAGTTCAGTTCGGGTTATACTGAATTTGAGGTGCTTTTAAGATATTCAGGAAAATGTATCAGTAAGAAGTTTTATATATTCAGAGGATAGGACTACGCCTAACATAAAAAGTTTTAGTCATTGATGTATCGGTGGTGACTGATGACAGAGACAAAGATGAAATCACATAGGAAGAGAAAAGAGAATTAGGAACAAGCTTAGGCCAGCTAGAGAGAAGATCATGAGCTTCCAAAGGAAACTTAGAGCAGAGAGAGGAAAAGAAAAGGAAAACCCAAGAGAGTAACATTACAGGAGCCAGAGGGAAAATGTAGCAGTAGTGTTGATACATAGAATAAGGACTTATTATTTAATTGTGGAAACTGGTAGAGCAATGAATGCGTGCTATTGCTTCTGTGTCTAGTATTCAGAGTGAGATAATAACTTAAAGGTAATAAGAGAGATCACTGGGTTTTACTAAAATTGAAGCCATTAGTAACGTTATTGAAGTGGGTAGAGTGGAAGATGATGAAATGGTAATAGCACATTGAACAATGCTTTTGAGAAATTTGGCTGTGATGGGGCGCCTGGGTGGTCCAGTGGGTTGAAGCCTCTACCTTTGGCCCAGGTCATGGTCTCAAGGTCCTGGTCTCAAGGTCATGAGGCTCTCTGCTCAGCGGGCAGCCTGCTTCCTCCTCTGTCTCTCTGCCTGCCTCTCTGACTACTTGTGATCACTGTCTGTCAAATAAATAAATTAAAAAAAAAATTTGACTGTGAAAGATAAGAGAGAGAAAGGACTGAAGGGAGGAGAAGGGAAGTTTGGAAAAAGGATATTTTAATTTTGGAAAAACTGAGATGCTTTAAAGTTAATACAAGCAATTTTTCATGTAAGGCAGCCTTTAAGGGTCCATCCAGTCTGTCTCTCTGTAGCTGCTCTGT
Source organism: Lontra canadensis (assembly GCF_010015895.1). NCBI lineage: Eukaryota > Metazoa > Chordata > Mammalia > Carnivora > Mustelidae > Lontra > Lontra canadensis. The sequence goes on along the minus strand of NW_022631054.1, from coordinate 11,112,482 downwards.
GAGAGCTAGGTTGAGAGAAGGAGATCCTCAGCTGCTACCCTGTCTGTCAGAGGCCTACCCTGTCAGCTAGTGGGACTAGCTGTCTTACTCAGTAGTCCATCCCATTTTTGCCCCTGTCTTCCCATTCCCTGTTATGCACCTAAGCTCGCCAGCTCCCCTGGACCTATTGGGTATATTCTGAAGTACACCCAAACTCATCAGGGCTTTCCTGAAGTCTCCCAACATTTGTTTGAGTCTGTAGACTCATCAGAATGTATACTTTTTTAGGACATTCAATAAGTATTATTTCATGCCTGCCTTATGAGGCACTGTTCTGGACATTATGCTCATATGATCTAGTCTCAAATCCTCCTCCCTGAAAGAGGTGATAGTTACACACCATATAGAAACATTAGTATTGTCAGAGATTTTTCTGATGAAATTTTGTATTTAGGAAAAAAAAAACTCACTAGATTAGGAGAATCAGGAAAAATTTTAAGAAGAAAATGACATTTGAGGCTGGAGCTTTAAGGATTTATATATTTTAGGAGTAGTAGGTGTACATAGGTAGAGGCAGCCACTCCAAAAGGAACTACATGAGCAAAGGCGCAGAGAAAGGAAAGCAAAATAAAGAGGTCACTTAGTTTCTCTGAAGCATAGACTATAACGTGAAAGTGTTTAAAGAGGCAAAGGGAAGTCTTTAAAAGTTTACAAAAAGTAGTGATTACTAGATTACTAATTTTTTTAAAGATTTTACTTACTTACTTGACAGAGAGAAAAAACAAGCAGGGGTAGTGGCAGGCTGAGGGAGAAGCAGACTTTCCGCCAAGCAGGGAGCCCGATGTGGGGCTCAATCCCAGAACCCTGGGATCATGACCCAAGCCAAAGGTAGATGTCCAACTGACTGAACCACCCAGGTGCCCCTGATTACTAGATGAGGTCTATGTTTCATTCAGTATTGTAGACCTAATACGGTTCTGTGCCTAGCGCATATCTGTCATAATTTTTTTACTTAACTATTGAACCTAAAAGGGTGGGGAGTGCCTGAGCAGGCTGGCTTGTAATAACTTTTGAATTTGTTATAACTCTAGTCATGCAAAAGCTGGAACCAAGCTTCGAGAAATGAACCGCCGAATGATCCTTAACTGGTCTCTTGCCTCTGGCCATGTACATAACCAGCTTGAAACTGGATCTGAAGCCAGTAGGAATACCGCTTTGTGTCCTGGAAGAACTGAGGACTGCAAGACAGACCTGCCAAAAGGTCATATTAGCCAGGTCAGGGGGACTGAGTGGAGTGCAAATTAATATGTCAGCTTTTACCCAGTTTCTGTAGAGGGTTTAAATCTTTGTTTATTAAATTCTTCAGACATAATGGATCAGGCAGCGTAGAATAACTGGAGAGACAGCTCTCTTTCCCAGGCTTGTCTTTAAGTAGGAGCCCTTTGTCAGTGGGGCTGTGCAGTTTGCTGTCTAGAGCACATCTTGGGAAGGGTCACACTCCAGACCTCACCAGGTTCCAGCATTCTGGGCTGGGATGACAGGGAGGGTAGGTGGCCTTGTGATCCTGTCTAGGAAGGCTTTGATGACTCCTCTGTTAACGTTAGACATTGGTCTATGTGATAGTTATTTTTATAAGTCATAAGTTAAAATCTCTTGATTTTAAGTGAGGGAGACTATTCTGATTAATCTGGGTAGGAGTCATCCAATCAGTTAATTGAAAGACCTTTAACCCTAATCAGTGTGCCTGTCTGGCTCATTCAGTAGAGCATGTGACTCCTGATCTCAGAGTCATGAGTTTGAGCCCCATTTTGGGGGTTGAGACTACTTAATAAATAAAAAATAAGTTAAAATGAGATGCCTGGGTGGCTTAGTTGATTAAGTGTCTGCCTTCAGCTCAGGTCATGACCCCAGGGTCCTGGGATCAAGTCCCACATGGGGCTCCTTGCTCAGCAGAGCGCCTGCTTCTCCTTCTGCCTACTGCTCCCCCCTGCTTGTGCTCACACATGCTGTCTCTCCCCCTCTCTCTCTCACACACACAAATAAATAAATAAAATAAACCTAACCAAATTAGAGAACTAATTGTAGGTAATACAGAATCAATTCACAAACCCATCCTTAATGTTCTGTTCTTCCAGGACCACTTCTTTTTGATATTTATTTTTTTAACTGGGGTCCGTGCCTAGTGTGGGGCTCAAACTCTCAACCCTGAGACCAAGAGTCGCATGTTCTACCACCTTAGCCAGCCAGGCACCCCTCTCCAGGACTAGTTCTGGTAGCAATTTTTATATCAGTCAGAGAATCAGAACTCCCATGAGAGATATAGAATGAGGATTTATTATTTAATTGTGGAATCTGGTAGAGCAGTGTATGTATGCTATTGCTTCTGTGCCTAGTGTTCAGAGTAACATTGCTGTGAGTCAGCCAGACACAGTCAGAAGGGAGAGCTGGATGTGTGCAAGAGCAAGAGCAAACAGGGACCTGCAAGGAGACTGGAACCCGCATCTATCTCTCACCACCTTCAGCCTCATTGCTGTGGGTGACCTGCGGGGAAAGCTGGCTTCCTTCACCACACAACTACACAGTACTTGGCTCAGGACTCAAGAGAAGCTGAAGGAAGATATCTGACAGGTTCTGGAGGATCTGTAATTCTGGATATTGTTCCGTACCTGCTAGGTGTGCTGGCATATCCGTGACGTCACAAACAAGTTGCCACAGTATGTGGCAGCATCCATTGACCTTTAGAACATTACAAATGTGCCTGTAGCTTTCCTTCTGCCTTTGAAAGGTCACATAAAATATCTTAGTGGCATTCACTACCTGAGAACCACTCAGAGAAGAGAATTTTGCGTAATCTAATTCCAGCCCAGCTTAGGTAATACAGACAAAGCCAATATACTGCATGTATGTATTTCCATAAAACCGTAACTTTCCGTAGTTTTCTATCACCTAAGAAATAAAACCAGGGTGTCTGGGTGGCTCAGTTGGTTAAGCAATTGCCTTCGGCTCAGGTCATGGTCCCGGAGTCCCGGGATCAAGTCCTGCATCAGGCTCCCTGCTCAGCAATGAGTCTGCTTCTCCCTCTGACCTTCTCCCCCCTCATGCTCTCTCTCTGTCTGTCAAATAGATAAATAAAATCTTTTTTAAAAGAAAGAAAGAAAGAAAGAAGAAAAAAGAAAGAAAGAAAATCCAAATGCTTTTTCTTTTTTAAACATGGGGCTTGAACTCACGATTCTGAGGTCAGGACCTGAACTGAAATCAAGAGTCAGATGCTTAACCGACTGAGCTACCCAGGCGCCCCAATCCACATGCTTTCATACGACACAAAAGCATCATAGAAGGCTTTCAGGATCAGACCTCTGGCTGTCTCTCCAGCCTGAGCCTTTATCATTGCATCCTGGAATTTTTTTTCATACCTCTTTGCATTTGTTGGCACTAGTCCTTCAATTAAAATATCTTTTTCCTACTTTGCCTGCCCAGTAAGTTTCTCCTCATCTTTCAGAGCCAACCTCCAGCTTCCTCCATCTCTGTGAAACCTTATCATGTTCTGTTGTCTTAGCTTATTGCATCCTCTGCTGTACCAGCTCCCTACATTATTACATAGACCACATTATACTAGGAAATGTTTTTTAACATGTAGTCTTTCCTACTAGATTGTGAGCTCCTAAGGGCGACATCTGTTTGTTTCAACTCTATGTCCCTGTTTACCAAGCACAGTACTTGGCCCATGATATTAACAACAATAGTTGTCAATTAACGAGTGCCTAATGTCTGACAAGGACCGTGCAGTGTACTTTGAGTAATTTCTAGTCATTCTAATAATTCTGTAGTGGGTAGGTAATAATGATCGATCTCCATGTTTGTTGAATAAAATTCATGAATATATTATCTAAGATTAAAAATTGCAGTTGTTCTCCAACGTTCTTTTGAGGCAGTGAAACTTTGTCTTTAAGAGAAATCTTATGTAGAACCCTAAGACATAAAATGTAGAACATGGGGTTATTCTGACTCAGGTTTCCATAGTTTCCTGACACACCTCTACAAAACTTTGGAACCAATGCTTTGTTTCCTAACAAGGAGACTGGCATGAAGAAGGATTGTGCCCTTTGTAGTAGCAAAATGAAAGCTGGAACCCTTTCAGCCCAGCACTCCACCAAGCTACCTTTTAACTTTGATTAAGTTCACTATTAAGTCAGTGGTTTGATTACAGAATATAAATTGTCCATAGTCTCAAGATACTGCATATGCTAGACACATAGGAGATGATTCTGTGTTATATACCTCTGCCTTTATCTGTACATGTAGCCTGAAACCTGCTTCCTTTATATATTTATTTTTAAGTAAGTGCTGTGCCCAGTGGGGGCCTTGAACTGAAAACCACAAAATCAGTATTCACATGCTCTACCGACTGAGCCAGTCAGGCACCTGAGACTCCTTCCTTTAGAATAAAGATCAAAATCCTTAATGTGGCTCACACCTCCGTAGCCGCTTCTTGTGCCTCTCCCCATCCTGTTATGTGTGCTTTATCAGTACGGAGTACCTTTAGTTCCTCACACTCACCAGTCTGCCTCAAGTCTTGGCCCCTACTGTTTTCTCTGACAGAGTTCCCATCTCAGTTTCTGCACCCCTTTCTCCTGGCTAACTCCTGTTCGTCCTTCACATCTGAGCTTAAAGCTTAAGTTTACATCATTTCCCAGCCCGGGCAAGGTCCCTTATTACAGGCTTCTGTTGCATTCTGTGCTTGCCATGCATTTGTTGTACACTTAGCATAATTACACCGTACACTTCATGCAGCTTTCATGTCCATTTTATTCACTGCTGTATCCCAAATGTTTGGCACACGGTAGGTATTCAGTGAATGTAGGCTAGAGACCGTCACCTAGAGTAGTGAATGGATTGCTTTTAACAAAATAATTTCCTTTTGTTTTTCTGTCCATACAATGAGGAGCAGCCCTTAGAACTCTAAAGAACTCTTCCAGCTCTGGAAGTCTCTGTCTGCTGCTACTTCGAGTCTAGGGCTTTAACATCAACACAACTGCTTTTCCTGGTTGGGGCCTGAGCCCCAACGGTGCCATAGCCACTCTGCTGCAGGCAGACCTTTGGTTTGGAACTCCCTGTGCACACATGATGACCACTTACAGTGCCACCAAGATCAGGCATTTGGGGTGGTCTGGCAAGTAAGTGCCTTCCTATAAAATAGCTACCAGGTACCCATCCAATAGGTGCTTGCCCCAAAATCTGTCTCATTAGAATTATAGGTAGAGTTATAGATAGCTATTTCTGAGCAACCTTGGTCTCTGGTTTCTTTTAAACTGTAATGATTAGGCACATAGCTGCTGTGGAGTGGGCACCAGGTCTGCTCCCACTGTCTCCCTTCCTTGCTTTCTTCCTGCCCTTCCCACTCCTTCCTCTGCCCACCCTGAAGAACTGCCCAGAGCTCCCCAGAGGACCAGGTGGTGAATACTTACTCTGCCCGGAGACAGAAGAGTACTTGTCGAGTAAAAGTATGCCTCCCAATTTCAAGCACCACCTAAATGATATTGATGTCACTGGTTCTGTGCACAGTGAAAAGAGAAATCGTTTGGAAGATGATTCAGATGAAGAAGAGGACTTTTTTCTCAGGGGATCATCTGGACCAAGATTTGCACCTAGAAATGATGAAATTAAGCATTTTCAGAATCAAGCAGATAAAATTATTGATGTCATGCAAGAAAACATTACAAAGATAAAAGAATCCCATTAGGGCATTTAATTCTTCTCTCCCATCCTTATGCTAGTGATTATCATTCTTATAGTCATGAAGTACCATACTTGATTTGGTGACAGAGATTTTCATTATACAAAATCTGGGATAATAAGAGAAGACTGCTGCAGGAGCACCTGGTAGTTCAGTCAGTTAAGCCTCTGTCTTTGGCTTGAAGGCAGAGGCTTAACCGACTGAGCCACCAGGCTTCCCAAAAAGGAACTTTTAAATAATTATGTTTATAGCAAAGATAACCAGCCTAGGGGCACATGGGGGCCCAGTCGGTTAAGCCTCTGACTCTTGATTTTGGCTCAGGTTGTGATTTCAGGATCATGAGATCTGTCCCCACGTCAGGCTTGTGCTTGCCATGGAGCCGGCTTAAGATTTTCTCTCTCCCTCACCGTCTGACCCTCACCCCCCAACCCCTGCTGCTGAGGAATGTTAAGTGTGCTTGTTCAATCAATCTTTTTAAAACAAGATGTACAGGGTGGCTTAGTCAAGTCAAGTGTCTGCATTCTGCTCAGGTCATGATCCCGGGGTCCTGGGATTGAGTCCTTGTTCGGTACGAGAGTCTGCTTCTCCTTCTGCCTGCTTTGCCTGCGGCTCTCCCTGCTTGTGCTCTCTCTCTCTGACAAATAAATAAATAAAATATTTTTATAAATAAATAAATATGTACAAACGGCTAATAAGCACACGAAACAGTTCTCAATGTCATTAGTCACTAGAGAAATGCAGATTTAAACTGTAGTGAAATACCACTTCACACCCACTAGAATGGCTATAATCAAAAAGAGAGAAGGCAGGTCTGTAGAGACAAAAGGCAGATTGGTGATTGTCTGAAACTGAGGGTGAGAAAGGGGAATTGATTGGTTGTATTGTCATGTAAGATTTTATTTGAATGATAGAAATGTTCTGTAACTGGATTGTGGTGGTAGTTGTATCGCTATACAGATTTTCTAAAAACAATTCAATTGTACACCTAAAACACATGAATTTTATGGTGTATAAATTACACTTCAGTAAACAAACATGGTTACCAGAGGGGAGTTGGAGGGGGGGATGGGTGAAAAGGGTGATGGCGATTAAAGAGCACACTTATGAGAAGCACTGAGTAATGGATAGAATTGTTGAATCACTGTATTGTACACCTGAAAATTATATAACACTGTATGTTAACTATACTGGAATTAAAATAAAAAACTTCAAAAAATTGTGCTTCTGGGGGGCATGTGGGGGGTTGAGTTGGTTAAGTGTCAACTCTTCTTTTTTTTTTTTTTTAATATTTTGTTACAGACAGAGAAAGAGAGCACAAGCAGGGGAAGTGGCAGGCAGAGGGAGAAACAGGCTCCCCACTGAGCAAGGAACCCTGTGCTGAGCCACCCAGGCGTCCCAGGTGTCAACTCTTGATTTTGGCTCAGGTCATGGTTTCAGGGTCCTGAGATCTAGCCCCTGTGTCTGACTCCACACTCAGCGGGGAATCTGCTTTAGATTCACTCTCTCCCTCTGCCTCTCCCCTCGCTTGCATGCTCGCTCTCTCTCTAAATAAATAAGTAAATCGAAAAATAAAAAATAAAGTAAATCTTTGGGATGCCTGGGTGGCTCAGTGGGTTAAGCATCTGCCTTCAGCTCAGGTCATGATCCCAGGGTCCTCGGATCAGTTCTGCGTCTGGCTCCTTGCTTAGTGGGGAGCCTGCTTCTCCCTCTGCCTGCTGCTTTAAAAAAAAAAAAAATTTTTAAACATAAAATTACAACTATTTCTAAATGTCTTATTCATTTCCATTTATTTTTTTTTTTAACTTTATGATATACAAATTCAAAGGATCTTCCTGGACTGGAGTAGTCAGTCTATTACCCAGATTTTACTGGTCCCTCTTTGAGGTTTTTGGCTTTGTTTATTTGTTTTGTTTTGGGGCACCTGGGTGGCTCAGTCTGGTCTGCAGTCTGCCTTGGGCTCAGGTCGTGATCTATCATGGTCTTGATCCTGCAGTCCTGGGATCAAGCCCCACCCTCATCGGCCTCCCTGCTCAGCGGAGCAGTCACGCTTCTCCCTCTTCCTCTGCCTCTCCCACTGCTTGTGCTCTCTCAAATAAATAAAAATCTTTTTAAAAAATAAAATTTGGGGTGCCTGGGTGGCTCAGTGGGTTAAAGCCTCTGCCTTTGGCTCAGATCATGATCTCAGGGTCCTGGGCTCGAGCCCCACATCGGGTTCTCTGCTCAGTGGGGAGCCTGCTTCCTCCTCTCTCTCTCTCTCTGCCTGCCTCTCTGCTTACTTGTGATTTCTCTCTGTCAAATAAATAAATAAAATCTTTAAAAATAAATAAATAAAATAAAATTTAATTTTAAAAAATCAGTCCTTATTTCTGTTGTCATTCAAGACTATAAAATAAAGTAAGGAAACCACCTTTTTGACAATTTAAATGCCATTAGTCTCCAGTCCCAAGGTTTACATTCACTATAAATTTAATCTGAAAGAAAAGAAAAAATCTCTGAATCTGCCATCTCTGTTCCTTCATTATATTCCACATTTGTAGCTAAATCTCTAGCGTGAATATACCAGCTAAATTTTTGGAATGTTTCTTCAGAATGGGAGATTTTTTGTTGTTTTACCTCCTTTAAGGGATGAGAGTAAAAAGCTGAAAAACATTTGTAAATTATAAGGTGCTGTATGAATGTTACTACCATATATGCTAGAGATTGATAACAGTTTAGAAGATGATTATTCAAACTTTTTTTTTTAAGATTTTATTTATTTGACAGACAGAGATCACAAGTAGGCAGAGAGGCAGGCAGAGAGAGGGGAAAGCAGACTCCCTGAGGAGCAAGGAGCCCCAGTGTAGGACTTAATCCCAAAACCCTGGGATCATGCCTGGAGCCGAATCAGCCACTTAACTGACTGAAACACCCAGACATCCCTAATAAAACTTTTTTTCTTTTTTCTAAAATTTCGTATGTTTGAGAGGGAGAGAGGTCAGAGCAGGGGGAGGGGTAAAGGGCGAGCAGACTCCCCGCTGAGCAGGCCCCAGCCTGAGGCCAAGATCACTACCTCAGCCAGGAGGCACACACTTAACCAACTGAGCCGCCCTATTTATTAAAACTCTGAAGTTACTCCTTTTCTATGTGTATAATAAAAGTTGATCTCAGCTATAAAAATAAGATAAAATATCTACCTTGTGACATAGTTATGAGGATTAAATAATATAGGTAGAGTGTGTTGAATGATTCAAGGACTTAGTAAACCAAGGGACAAAACAGGAGAGTTTAACTTTCTAAATTGGCTAGATAAGGGGCACCTGCGTAGCAGTGGGTTAAGCCTTTGCTTTTGGCTCGGTCATGATCTTAGGATGATCTCAGGGTCCTAAGATCGAGCCCCACATCAGGCTCTCTCCTCAGCAGGGAGCCTGCTTCCCCCTCTTTCTCTGCCTGCCTCTCTGCCTACTTGTGATCTCTGTCTGTCAGATAAATAAACAAAATGTTTAGAACAAATAAAAATAAAAAATAAATTGGCTAGATCAAGTGGGAAAGGATTATCAGGGTGTGGACTTCATTTTTTTTTTTAAGGTTTTATTTATTTATTCGAGAGAGAGAAAGAGCTTGAGCAGAGGAGGGGGCAGGAGAGAGAAGCAGACTTCCCACTGAGCAAGGAGCCCAGTGGAGGGCTCAATCCCAGGACCCTGGGATCATGACAGGGAGCCCAAAATAGACACTTTAACCAACAGAGCCACCCAGGCACCCCTAGGGTGTGGACTTCAGGTGAAACCCTGGCAACACAAAGTAACCACATTCACATTTGTAAAATTCTCTTTCCTCAAGAACTTCTTGGTACTCAAGAACCTAAAAATGGGGGGGGGGGGGCGTGCTCTCCTGGGTGGCTCAGTCATTAAGCATCTGCCTTGGGCTGGTCCAGTTCTGGGTCCCAGGGTCCTGGGATTGAGCCTCACATTGGGGTAGGCCTGCTTCTCCCTATCCCATTCCTCCTGTTTGTGTTCCCTCTCTCGATGTGTCTCTGTCAAATAAATAAAATCTTTTAAAAAAAATCTAGGGGCGCCTGGGTGGCTCAGTGGGTTAAAGCCTCTGCCTTTGGCTCAGGTCATGATCCCAGGGTGTTGGGATCGAGCCCTGCATGGGGCTCTCTGCTCTGCAGGGAGTCTGCTTCCTCCTCTCTCTCTCTCTATCTCTATCTCTCTGCCTGCCTCTCTGCCTACTTGTGATCTCTGTCAAATAAATAAATAAAATCTTTAAATAAAATAGCAACTGAGCAGGAGGCCTTAATTTGACCGGATTCATTCGTTTGTTTATTCAACAGCTATTTATTAAATACATTCTCTGTGTCAGGTATAATGCTAAGTGCTAAGGCTATAAAGGTAAATCTCTGCCCTCAGAGAATTCCCAGTCTAGCGGGGAGAAAGAGCCAAGTAAATAGGCTGTTACTTACTGGATGATAACTTATCTGATAGAGGTGGGCACCAAGCACTGTGGGAGTGTAAACTTGGATTGTCAGGGAAGGTTTCCTGGAGGAACTATATCTGGGACAAATCCTGATGAATATGTAAGAGTAGGGAGTTAGTAAGTGTTCACAGAATTTTACTTCATCTTCTGTGAAAATGGAGTGATACATGCCAAATCCTGGAGGAAAGCATGACTGAAGTATATGGCCTACAGGAAGTAGGGCAGTTAGAGTAAAAGCAGTTAAAGCAGTTAGAGTAAAAGTTACAGTAAAAGCAGTAAAAGTAACAGAGTAAAAGCAGGAAAATGTTAGTTGTAAGAATTGTGAGGATTAAGCAGCCTACTCTTGATTTGGGCTCAGGTCATAATCTCAGGGTCCTGGGATCAAGTCCTGTGTTAACGCTCTGTACTCAGAATCTGCTTCAGGATTCTCCTGTTCCACTTTTCCCCCCAGCCTGGGCTCTTAGACCCGCTTTGTCTCTAAAGTAAATAAATTTTAAAAAAAAATTGTGAGTAGAAGTTTGTGATAGAAGAAGATGACTGCTCAGTGATTTGATGGTTCACCTAAAGGCCTGATAAAGTATGAGGTAGGGTTTCTATAAAAAGAAAACCTTTTCTGTGGTAGAATCAGTACCGGTATCCACCATCTTTGTCTCCCCAGAGTAGGAGATCATTGGGGATCATGGCTTTGACTCTTATAAACCTTTTAATGCCTACTACCTAAAAATAGGATAGAACCCATGTTACTTGATTGTGAGCCCCTTCTCTCTGATTGTTTTTGCAGGCACCCTAGAATACATTTCCACACAGGCCTTGTGGACGCCCATCTCTACTGCTTGAAAAAATACGTTGTGGACTTCCTAATGGAAAATAAGTAAGAAAGAGGGGGTGGATTCAAACTCACAGTTTTAACTACTTTGGTTCTTATTTAATAGTTCTAAACCTTAATCATGTTCTTATTTAACAGTTCTAAACCTTGATCATGTTAGATAGCTGGTTTATATAAATAATAGCTGATCCTCGCCTTCATTTAAAAAATGAAATCGTGTTACCAACATACTGTTGCTTTGTCTGTATCACAGAGTCCCCTGTTGTATTTTTGGGGCTTGTGTAATAACCCAACAAAATATTTTTGTAAAACTAATAGTAACTATGATGCCTCTTTTACAGGCTCTTCCAGGCTCTTCTTCCTTCCACAGGGTTGAGCTCCCTAGCTCTAGTGCTGTTTTGTCTCCAAGCAGGAGTCCTCCCCTTAGCGATTATCTTGTAGGTGGGCCCTCTTAGCAAAGGTTCAGAGACTTACCAAGAGGAGGGGGAAAAAGTTTTCTTCCCATTTTGGCAAAGCCCACCTCACCAAGTGGACTTTAAATGAATGGCAGAGAAACCAGATTTGGTACTTTCTCTGATTTTGCTTTGAGAACAGAATTGTGGGCCTTAAATACTTTACACAGACTGTGTCTGACAGATCACAGGACTTGGGTTTCCAGAAGAAAAAACCTCCTCTGAGGCTGATCTCAAGGATTTTTTATAGTAAACACAACAAGAGTCCTCAGAAGAACAGGTAGGAAAAGATTCAGTAACTATATGGTTAAGAAGAGGAGCAGCCAGTCTCCCTCCGATGACTGCTAGGTAAGCTTCTACCTTGAATAGCACTGGTAGACTGAAAAGCAAGTGGGCTGGTGTCACAGCAGCAAGTTCCTCAGATCAGCTGAGGAAGATAGTCTGAGAACCCGAGTTTAAATGCTAGCATGGCCTCAGCTGATAGCCTTAGATATATACAGGAATATTACCATAGGAGAAGTGTTCCTCTGTGTTCCTCTGTGTTTTGCACAGAGTGCAGTGTTCCTCTATGCCCCAGTCTATTTCTTACAGCATCCTAACCCTCAACCCCTGACTACACCTGCTAACCCCCCCAGGAAGACCCATGTAGAACCAATGGCAAAAGAAGTCATTTGGACTCCTGGAAAACTTTTCTAGGGATTGTTATTTCTCTATTTCCCCACCCTAGGACACCCTGTTGCCTTGATCCCCTCTGACTTACAATTCTGTTTTATTGTTTTATCAATAAATATTTATTAAACATCTGTGATGAGGCAGGCATTGTTCTAGATCAGCTGCGGGATCAATGGTAAATAAGCAGACATGGGCCCTGCCCTCAGGAAATTTGCAGCCTAAGCTGCAGGGTAAATTGCGGGACTTTGCTTTTTTTTTTTTTTTTTAAGATTTTATTTTTATTTATTTGACAGATATAGATCACAAGTAGGCAGAGAGGCAGGCAGAGAGAGAGGAGGAAGCAGGCCCCCTGCCAAGCAGAGGGCCCGATGCGGGGCTCGATCCCAGGACCCTGGGATCATGACCTGAGCCGAAGGCAGAGGCTTTAACCCACTGAGCCACCCAGGCGCCCCGGGACTTTGCTTTTTTAAATAGCAAGGAAACTTGCACCAAGATTAGACATTAATTCCAGGACCTGTTTTCGAGTCACCAGTCTGGGCTATCTGTATTCCAAAAATGAAGTTCACTCTTGGCCTTTAAGGGCATGTTTTTTCTCAAGTGAAAACAAAGCCCTGTGAAGTAGGCCCTGTGGTGTGTTGGGAGAGAATGCAGTAGTGGTAGAAATATTTTTTTAACCACTTACTAGAACACACTTCACACAAATACAAAAGTAGAGAAAGTCATGAAGTCCCCTGTATCCACCACACAGCTTTGACAAGTATCAGTTCATGGCCAGTCTCGTTTTATATGTGCTACCACCCATCTCTCCACTGTCATGCCAGATTATTTTAAAGCAAGTCATTATGATGTAATTTCATATGTAATTATTTCAATTGTTATTATCTATAAATATCTGTGTATGTATCTGTAGAATATAAAGTCTTTTTATCTTTTAATCAAATACCTCAATGCCATTATCACACCTTAAAAAGAAACAACTAACAGTGCTCCTTAATACTACCTAATGGGATTTTAGCTTTTGATGCTGGGATATGTAGACAGTTTTGCACCAGAGCTAGTTTCATCCTTGCTGCTATAGTTCCTTTGTAACTCATCTGGCCACCAGGTAGCTGTTCCCACACCTGGCAAATGTAGTGCAGTGCTCTGTGCCTTAAGGACAAGCCTTAATTTGGTGATTCTGTGGCTCATAGCCAGAAGCTCTTTCGAATGGGACTTTCCCAGAGCTTGCTGCAACAGAGAATGGTACAGAGCCTCTGCTCAGACAACCTCCCCATCTCAGGATCTGTTAAAGAGACCCTTATGTCTTCATTCCCCCCATCTACCCTACACCTGTCAGAATCATTGGGATTAAAGGCATTATATTGAAAAGTGATAAAGTTCAATGTATTAGGAAAAAACAGGACAAATGAGAATAGTATTCAAGATATTCTTTATTCCTTCCTAGCTGGAATAGTGGAGGTCTTGTCTCAAAGTTGTGGGACATGGGATTGAATAGTTTGGTGGGAGCAGCATGTAGAATGCTTTGAAAGCTTAACAGGGAGATACAGATCTTCAAACAGAATAGTCCCTTTTGGAATGAGCAGTGGTACAACCTGGCAGGAGAACATAGACCATGCTGGGTGAGAAGGAGACTCCTTCAAGGTAAGTAGGAAGCTTATAATTATCTGGTTATAAAATGATGACTCCTTTAGGGATGGAAGGGAAGAATAAACCTGGCAGGCACTACTTCAAGAAAGGACACTTTAGCAATCCCCCACTGTCTTTAACCTGTAAACGGCAACATATTTGCCCTGTGGTTTTTTTGGGCAGGGGATTGTTTTTATTTTTCAGATGTTTACATGTTAATGTCTTCTACCCAAATTCTTTTGAGATTAGATACCTACCTGGATTGCTGCTAACTCACTCAATATATGCTTGGTGAATGGCGTGAGAAGAGATGTGATGATAGTTCAGACAGCTGAAGAAATGTGATAGATACATCAGTAATATCAGTAGTGGAAGAAGAGATGAGGTTTTCTGTAGTTGACCAAGTAGAAAAGCTATAGGGAAAGCTATGGAGAAAAGAAAACCTGCACTGCCTTTGACAAGAGAAGTTTAAATAACTGAGCTGTGTGACCTTGGATGGGTGTCTGATTTTCTGAACCTCACTTTTCTCATCTGAAAATTGGGAATAATAGTACCTGACCCATATGGTTGTTGTTGAAAATACTTGTAAAGAGCTGAGAGCAGAAGCACCTCCGTGGCTCAGTTGGTTAAGCGTCCAACTCTTGATAGCTCAGGTCTTGATTTCAGGGTCATAAGTTCAAGTCCCATGTTGGGCTCTACCCTGGGTGTGGAGCCTACTTAAAAAAATAAAATTGAGGGGCGCCTGGGTGGCTCAGTTGTTAAGCATCTGCCTTCGGCTCAGGTCATGATCCCAGGGTCCTGGGATCGAGTCCCATATGGGGCTCCCTGCTCAGCGGGGAGCCTGCTTCTTCCTCTCCCACTCCCCCTGCTTGTGTTCCCTCTCTCAGTGTGTCTCTATCAAATAAATAAATAAAATCTCTTTTTAAAAAATTAATTAAATTAAAAAATAAAATTGAAGTTAGAAAAAGAGCGGAGAGCAGTAGTTGGTGCACAGTAAGAACTCAAATTAACTTTTAATTGATCACCCACAGTGTGTCAGGCACTGCGTTGCTAGGTAGTAAAGATAAAAACATGAAGTTTCTGCTTCAGGTTCCTCACAGTTTAGGGTGAGGAAGACAGGTTAAACAAATTATTACAATAAAATGTGGTAAGTAGTAATAGAGTATAGTAGAGTAGTATAATGGTATAATAAAAGCATAAGGGAACTGGGGCAGTTGATGAAAATACTCCATATCTTCCTTTGGGGTAACAGTTACAGTAGTATACATCTGACAAAACTCATCAAACTATACATTTAAAATAGATGTCTTTTATTTAATATACATTTCAAAAAATAGTTTTTACATTTTTAAAAAATTAGTTGGACTTACCATAAATTTTTAAAAACTCAAAGCAACAAACATCAGTAAGTACCCAAGTATATTCTTTGAGTGCTCATTCGGTTGACATAACCCTAAGCAATCTCTCCATCCTATAGGATGTGAACATGTTCTTCTTTCTCAAGCCATTAGCACCACACTGAAAATTTATTCTCATAGCCATTTTCATTGTTTTTGTTAAAAAGGAAAATGGTATCACAGAATACTGTACGCCAAATACCTAGCTTTAAAGTCAGTACCTTTGGGACGCCTGGGTGGCTCAGTGGGTTAAAACCTCTGCCTTCCCCTCAAATCATGGTCCTGGGGTCCTGGGATCCTGGGATCCTGGGATCGAGCCCCGTGTCGGGCTCTCTGCCCAACGGGGAACCTGCTTCCCTTCCTCTCTCTCTGCCTACTTGTGATCTCTGCCTGTCAAATAAATTAATAAAATCTTTAAAAAAAATAATAAAGTCAGTACCTTTTAATCTAAAATAATTTCCTGTTTACTATTTCACATTGTATCTATTTACTTTGTGGGGTGGGGAGGAGCCTGAAAACAAAGCACAGAGTTAACTTAGCAATCACCGGATCCTCCCAATTAGAGCTCTGCTTCAAGAGCTGAAAGAAGAGGCAAGAAAACCCAAGCCCTTAATACTGTGTTCTGTAGACTTGAGTTCCAGGCCCTATAAAAGTAGGTTTCCTCTTCTACCTCTTTCCTAATATTTTGAAGGACTGACTTGAAGCGGAAGATATTTAGAGGATTTGCTCTTGTGATTTGCTTACAGAGACAGAAAAGCCAGAATGAAAAGTAGCCAAATGTTTTCCTTTGCCATGGACAACATTTTTAGTCCTTCCCTGGAAGCTTGAAGCCACAGGGAGGACTTGATCAGAGACCAAGGCAAAAGACTAAAATATCAGATTTCAGCAGAACTAATAATCGTATGTTTTTTCAAATGTTGGATTTTTAATGGTAGTAATATTAATAATAGAAAAACATATTTAGAATTTATTACAGTTCCAGATCAGGAAAGCTCTACTTTCAATGTCCAAAAATCAGAAGAAGAAATTATTGGCAGCTGTCTGGCCTAGAGGATGACAGTCATTTACACATTTACTAATTCACTTATTCAAATAAATATTTATTTAGCACTTCCTACATGTCTATCTGTATAAACAATAAGCAAAAAATTATAAATCCTATGGAAAGTGCTATGTTTGCAATAAACAGGGTACTAATTACTATGGCATAGTGGAAAGAGTCATGGTCTTTGGGATAGATACAAAGTAAGTCTCAGCTCTGCCAATTATAAAGCTGTAGTAACCTTAAGAAAGATACCTAGGGACGTCTGGATGGCTCAGTCGGTTAAGCGACTGCCTTCGGCTCAGGTCATGATCCCAGCATCTTGGTATTGAGTCCCATATCAGTCTCCTTGCTTGGCGGGGAGCCTGCTTCCCCTCTGCCTCTGCCTGCCACTCTGCCTGCCTGTGTGCTCTCTCTCTCTCTCTCTCTGACAAGTAAATAAATAAAATATTTCTTCAAAAAGAAAGGTAATTAATCTTTCTAAGCTCTAATTACCTCTCTTATAAAATAAGGACAGTAATACCTACCATGAGGATTGCTCATGGTATTTTTTTGAGGTGATATCTATTAATTTCCTAACATTACACTCAAAAATGATATGGATTTAAAAACAGTATATAATTCTCTTTGCTGTGACAGTTCAGAAGCTAGAAGTGTTATGAAAGACTTCTAAGGCGAAATGATACTTGAGAGCAGTCTTACGGCTCAATAATTTTCACAAAGTGAACCCACCCTTATAACTACTATTCTAGTCAAGAAACAGAGTATTACCAGATTTCCAGGAGCTCTCCTGATGCTACCTACCAGACAGTAACTATCCCCCACAACACACAGAAGTAACCACTATCCTAAACATTAAATTTAAGGAGGTAAGATCAGATTTGTACTTTAGGAAAACCACAATATGGAGGGTTAGAAAGTAGGAATAAGACACATGATCAGATTATACTTTAGAGAGAGTATTCTGTCTACAATATGAAGGACAGATTTCAGGAGGTAAGACTGGAGGGAGAAAGACCAACTCGAAGCAGTTGAAGCAATCCAAACAAATGATGACAGCGGCTTAGACTAAGCTGTTGGAATAGAGATAGAAAGAAGTTGACAGTTTTTGGTTTTTTTTTTTTTTTAAAGATTTATTTATTTGACAGAGATCACAAGTAGGCAGAGAGGCAGGCAGAGAGAGAGGAGGAAGCAGGCTCCCCACTGAGCAGAAAGCCCGATGCGGGGCTCGATCCTAGGACCCTGGGATCATGACCTGAGCCGAAAGCAGAGGCTTTAACCCACTGAGCCACCCAGGCACCCTGAAGTTGACAGTTTTTGAAAAGAGATTGAGGGCATAAAAGTCAGCAGTGTTTGGTGAATGGTTATGTGAAGAGTGCAGGAAGAAGGAAGAATCAGGTGGTTACTAGATTTCTTGCTTGTGTGACTAAATGAATCTTCATATCACTAAGCAAGATAACAAATGTTGGTGTGGGGAGATTTGGGGAAATGATGATGCCTTTGATTTTAGACATTGAAATTAAGGTATCTGGGTCATCCAAATGGCAGGGTCCATCCAACAGTTGGAATTGTGAGACTAAAGTAAGGAGAAGAGATCTTGGCTTTGGGTCCACATTTGGGAATAAGCAGCAAAGAAGCCACTAAGTGATGATCAGTCTCAGGGAGATAAATAGCATGAGAAAAATGGTAGACAAAAAGAAAAATACTAAGAAACACCCACTATTTTAGGGGAAGGAGATATCAGAAATAGGAACAGATCAAGAGAGTGATGCCACAGAAAGTAAGGGAAGAAGAAATAAGGAATGGCTTATGACTATGGATTTGGAAAATTCAAAAAATATAAAAACAAAATATTACCCATAATTCTACTGTGTGACAACTAAGAGCGTTTTAGTGTATTTCTTCCCATTATTTTATTTTTATATATACATATACATACTTGAAATCATGCTGTAAAAATAATTTGCTTTTTCTTTATTCAGTATTATTACAGGAGCATTTCATTTTCTTTATTCAGTACTATTTCATGAGCATTTTCCTGTGTCATTAAAGTGTTCTTTACAATCAGAGTTTTGCCTATATGATATTCTGTTACGTAGATGTATTATTATTCTTCCTCCATTGTTGAATATTTGGTTGTTCCCTGTTTTTATAAATAACATTAAGAGGAATGATTTTTTTGACCAAAGATACTTTTTTTTTTTTTTTAAGATTTATTTCTTTATTTATTTATTTTAGAGAGAGAGAGAACAAGGAGGAGGGAGACCAGGGAGAGGGAGAAAGACTCCCACACCCAGCGCAGAGCCCAACATGGGGCTCAATCTCACGACCCTGAGATCACAACCTGAGCCAAAACCAAGAGTGGGGCACTCAACCAACTGTGCCACCCAGGCGCCCCTCAAAGATCCTTTTTATAATCTGAAATTTTCATTCATGTATTCAGCAAATATTTATTGAGCATAATGTGTTTTCCTTGGATAGCTTTATAGAATTACACAGTCAAATAATATGAATATCTTGAACACTTTTTCTATATTGCTAGTTTCTTTTCAGAAAAGATTTTACCAGTTTATACTCTAACTCCCATAGTATGAGAGTAACTGTCTCAAAGCATCCTTATCGGTAATGAGAATTATTTTAAATCTGTTAATTTGAGGGGCACCTGGGTGACTTAGTCAGTTGAGTATCTGACTCTTGGTTTCGGCTCAAGGTAGTGATCTTGTTGTGATCTCAGGGTCCTGGGATTGAGCACCAGGTTGGGCTCCTGGGCTCAGTGTAGAGTCTGCTCTTCCCTCCCCCAACATAGACTCACCCCCACAGCCTTCACTCAGTCTTTCAAATAAATACATAAAATCTTTTTAAAAAAAATTTTTTTTTAAAGATCTTACTTATTTGGGGACACCTGGGTGGCTCGGTCAGTTAAGCTGCTGCCAGGGTTCTGGGATCAAGTCCCAAATCAGGCTCCCTGCTCAGCAGGGAGTCTGCTTCTCCCTGTCCCTCTGCCTGCTGCTCTGCCTACTTGTGCTCTCTATCTCTCTGTCAAATAAATAAATAAAATCTTAAAAAAAAAAAAAGTTTATTTGTGGCTCCGTTGGCTAAGCATCTGCCGTGGGTTCAGGTCATGAACCAGGAGGGTGCCTGATGGAAGGGGTTGGGGGGCTCATCCCAGGACCCTGAGAACATGACTTGAGCAGTTGCTTAACTGACTGAACCACCCAGGCACCCCTAAAAAATTTTTTTTTAAATCTGCTAGTTTGATTGGGGGAGAAACCGCATCTTGTTTTAATTTTTATTTCTTTAAAAATATTTTTTAACATGTATCTATTTAGGATATTAATCTTTTGTCCTATTGATAGCAATTATTTTGTCTTTAATTTGGTGGAGTTGTTCATAACTAATAACCAAAATCTATTGTTCTCTTTTGTGATTTCTTATTTCATGGAAGCTTGTAATTCATGAGATGAGGCAGGTGTTTCTGGAAGGATGTGTATAAGAGGAAAGGGGAAAAGTGAGGTTGCCCAGGCTCAGGGCAGTAGATCCAGCTGCTTATCTTAGGCCCCAAGGTCAGGACGTTCACAAAGGTTCACAGTGGCCTATCCCACTTCTTGGGATAGCATTGAGCTGCCTCTACTTTGAGTAGGAAGCAGGAAGAGTAATTTTGTCCTCTGTAATGCTGCTGAGCTAACTGCATTATGGGAATGGACCTGACGCTGAGTGCCAGCAGAGGCAGGTGGGCCTGGCAGGACTGTTTCATGTCCTCTCTTTAAATCACCGTCTGATCTTCAAGAGCTTTGCCCTAAGGGGCTGTGTGCCAAGGCTTGTTTATTTGCTTCTGCGGTGACAGTTCTCTTTGCCCCATAATGTGAATATCATGGCTCTGAAATCCCCCAGCTGCCCATGCTTTGTCATTTTTTCAAAGGGAATTGACTTGTTTTCCACCAGAGGGGGCCAAGGAACATTTGCTACCCAACTGGTTTGGTGCATTAAAAGGGGAGAAAAAGAGCTAAGAGTAAGTGTTGTTTCATTCTTTGTATTCATATGGAAATTTTTAATCTCCATCAAAGGATCAGGAGAAAAATCACATTGAAATTCAGTACAAGAGCTTCCAGTTTACACAGAATTTTTCAAAGATGTCTGACTTGATCCTTTGAAAATGACAAAAACCATGAACTGTGTAGCTCCAGGGTTCATAATTTTGCTTACCCTCCTCAGCCTCTGCCTCTGTCTTGCCTTCCTGTGACACTCCATCTGTGTGGTCCCTTGTCAGCCTGAAGAGCTTCTCTGAACGGGGGTAGGGGTGGGGGAGTGAAGTAGGCTGTGGCAGTCGGGTTTATAGGGCAGCTTGTACATTAACTCCTCTCTCTCTCTCTGTGTCTCTCTCGGGCCATATTATCTCATCTTTAAAAGTTTTGTAACTCATCTCCCTGTCTTCATTCTCCTTATATCAGGCCTGTTTCCACTGCTAACAGAATTATCTTACAAAGAAATAAAACTGATGAGTATCATTTTCCTGCTTAAAAATCCCCACTAACGTCTCACTTCAGACTAGAGACTGCTGCAGAAGGCTTCTATGACTTGGCTCCCTTGCCTACCTGATCAGAATCATCTCCTTCTACCCTCTTCCTTAAATCCTGGATCAGGCTCCTGTCCACTGGATTATGAATTCTTTGAAGTTAGAAAGTATATTTCCAAGGCCTAGCACAGTAATTGGCGTATTAATAGTTGCTTGTTAAATCCTAAATAAATTAATTAATGATTTAAAATTCTGACAAGGTCACAGCGTGAAAGAGAAAACTAAAAATCTTGCGCTGGTCTCTCACCTTTCTGTGCTTATATTTCAAAAGCGTACTCACTGTATTAAGGATTGAGTCCCTTCTTCCCTGTTACAGGGATTAGAAAGGAAGAAAAAAAAGTCTTGTTTTCATAGTTGGTATGATTGTCGGGATGTACAGATAAATTATTAGAATTAGCAAAGTTGTTGAGTGAGGTATTGGCCACTAGATTAAAATACAGAGTAAATTAAATTTCTACAAACCAACAAGAAGAAAATAATTGTTTAAAAGGCACTGTTTAGGGCGCCTGGATTGCTCAGTGTGTTATGCCTCTGCCTTCAGCTCATGTCATGATCTCAGGGTCCTAGGATCGAGCCCCACGGGGGGCTCTCTGCTCACCAGGGAGCCCACTTCCCTCTCTATCTCTCTCTGCCTGCCTACTTGTGATCGATCCATCTCTCTCTCTCTCTCTCTCTCTGTCAAATAAATAAAATATTTAAAACAAACAAAAAAAAATTTTTAAAGTCACTATTTAAGGGGTGCCTGAGTGGCTCTGTCAGGTAAGTGTCTGCCTTCAGCTCAGGTCATAATCCCAGGGTCCTGGGATAGAGTCCTGCATCAAGCTCCTTGCTCAGCAGGGAGCCCACTTCTCCCTCTCCCTGTCGCTCCCCCGTTTGTGTGCTCACTAACTTTATCTCTGTGTCAAATAAATAAAATAAAATCTTAAAAATAAAGAAATAAAAGACACTATTTATAATATAAACAAACAATGTAAGATACTTAAGATTAATCTAACAAGATATGCAAGACCTTTATAGAGAAAATTTTTTAATGTTTTTAAACAACTTTTCTCAGGGCACCTGGGTGGCTCAGTCAGTTGAGCATTGACTCTTGGTTTCAGTTCAGGTCATGATCCCAAGGTGGGGGGATCAAGGCCCAAGTGGGATTCTGTGCTCAGTGGGGAGTCTGCTTGAGCATCTCTCCCTCTCTCTGCCCTTCCTCTCTAAAATAAATAGATAAATCTTTGAAAAAAAATAAACAACATTTTTCAAGACTGGAGCATTCTTCCTTCAAATACGTTATTGCTGGTTAAGAATCAAGGCAGCATGTTAAAATATACTCACACACAGAAACACATGTGCATATATACCATGTAAATTGGTTGTTGTAAGAGACTATTTTCTGTGGGTGCCTGGGTGGCTCTGTGGGTTAAGTGTCTGCCTTTGGCTCAGGTCATCATCCCAGGGTCTTAGGATCAAGCCCCAAGTTGGGTTCCCTGCTCAGTGGGGAGCCTGCTTCTCTCTCCCTCCCTCTGCCTCTCCCCTGGCTTGTGCGCTCTCCCTCTCTCTCTCTCTCTCTTGCTCTCTCTCTCTCTCTCTCTCTCAAATAAACAAGTGCTTACTTCAACAGCACATATACTAAAATCAAAGACATAAATAAAATGTTAAAATATACATTTAAGGGGCGCTTGGGTGGCTCAGACAGTTAAGCATCTGCCTTCAGCTCAGGTCATGATCCTGGAGTCCTGGGATCAAGTCCCACATCGGGCTCCCTGCTCGGCAGGGAGTCTGCTTCTCCCTCTGACCTCTCCCCATCATGCTCTCTCTCTCTCTCATTCTCTCTCTCAAATAAATAAAACCTTTAAATATATATATATTTTTTTAAAAACTGTGTGTGTAGGGCGCCTGGGTGGCTCAGTGGGTTAAAGCCTCTGCCTTCAGCTCAGGTCATGATCCCAGGGTCCTGGGATCAGTCCCTCATCGGGCTCTCTGCTCAGCAGGGAGCCTGCTTCTCCGTCTCTCTCTGCCTGCCTCTCTGCCTACTTGTGATCTCTGTCTGTCAAATAAATAAATCTTTAAAAAACAACAACAACAAAACTGTTTTCTGCATAAATTCTTGCATAAATTCTTGGGTTTAGTGCACTACCCTTCTACCTCCAGCTTGAAGCTGATAGAGAACTTAGATCCTCCACTTCTCCAGAACTGCCAAATCCAAGCCACTTTTGATCTCTGTCAGTCCCAAGGTGGCATGACAGGAAGGAAATTGGCTTTTCCTTGGTTGTAGAGTTTTTGACCCCATAGCACCCAGACAGTCAGATTTCTCATATTTGACCACTCTTTCTTCCTAGGTCAATCACTTCCATCCGGAGTGAACTAATTCCATACCTAATAAGAAAACAGTTCTCCTCAGCTTCCTCGCAACAAGGACAAGAAGACAAAGAGGAGGATCTAAAGAAAAAGGAGCTCAAGTCCTTAGGTCAGTGCTTGGATTGCTGCAGTAATAGGAGTTAGCAGCACATTTGGAAAGAGTAGCTAGCCAACAAGGCAACAGCTTCTTGTCTAACCACCAGGCAAGACAGGGTAGCTGACATTATTCCCTGAGCTCTGCGTAGGCTTGCTCAAGCAGATTCTGTCACTGTGCCCTTCAAGGATCAGCTAATCATGCCTCAAGTCCATTCTCCGATTCAGAGCCATGGTTTGGCTGTATCTCTCGCCAGACTATTTTGAGTAATATTTCCTACTTCTCAGTTACCCTGTTCCCTAGGCTCTGGGCAGCCCCGTTCCTGACTAAATTCAGCCTCTTCTATCAAGGGAAGAAGGGTGAAGGAGTATACTATTACAGTTCAGGCAGAGGCCCATCGGACTATCTCCTTTCCAGGATGTAGGGAGAGGTCTGTCTTACTTGCTCTCATACCCCTGCCTAGTCCTTGGCCAGTCTTGGGTTCATAGTACGTGTTCCAAAAAAGTAGTTATCAAGTGAATAAATGGAGGCAGTATAACATGATGGTTAAGATACCAGGTCTTGGCATCAGACAGACCTCAGTTTGAAATCTTACTCTGCCACTTACTAGCTCTGTGACCTGAGGCAGGTTACTCAGTCCCCTGAACCCCAGTTTTCTTATCATACAATAAAAGATCTCACATGTTTGTTTTAAGAATTGAAAAACTGGGGTCCAGATAACTCTGGCTTCAAGTCCTATACTATTTCTGTCATAACACAACTACTAGATATGGTCATAGAGGCTAGCAGCACAAAGCCAACATGGCTGGTCGCTGAAGCCTGGACCCTTGCTTAATTTATGTAATGATTTACAAGAGTCCTCTGTTTTATTGTCCTTAGTAGTATTTCATTATTGGTCAAACTTGGCTTTTAAGACCTCTTTTTAAAGCATTTTTTGTATCTTACAGTATTTCCAAAGTTCAGGAAAGCATCTTGCCTCTTTGAATTTAACTTATTCTTTAAAGTTTTAATGGGATTTCCTCCAGGGTTCATGTTGTATGGGTAAGTTCCCAGGAGAGAGGTGTGAGCTATGCCCTCTTTCGAAATATGACTGAGTCTCTATTTGCTCTGTTTATTCTGAAGATATTTTCAGTTTTATAAAAGAAGGCAATGCGCTGACCTTTGCTCCCTATGGTGCCTGCTGGAATATCTGTCGGGGAGACAGGTGTGAAGACTTATCCAAATCACAGGTGCGCTGCTATGTCCATATCATGAAAGAGGGGCTCTGCTCTCGAGTAAGCACCCTGGGACTCTACATGGAAGCAAACAGGCAGGTAAGAGGAAGGGCTTAGAAGAGGAATCGTGGGAGCTCCTGCCCTAAAAACAGACTGAGCCTTTGTCTTATTTCTTCATTAAGTACCCAGTGACTTGTTCAGAATCCCTCTCATTCCCAAGGTTGAACAAGACCTGGCGTGTCAAGGGTACCACTGGGTTGGGCACTCAGGTGCAGCAAAAAGGGAAGTGGTGGGCCTATGGCTCCAAAGGAAGTGGTGGGCCTATGGCTCCATATGGCTCCAAAGAAGGGCTGAGATCCCTAATAAGGCTAACTTTTGGCCTCTGGATTCAGCACCTTTCTCCTGTTCTGGTCATGAGGAGATCTGCATTACTTCATAAACAAGCAGATAAATACTGTGTAATCATTACTGTGATGAAGCAAACATAGGCACAGAGAGGAGGCTTTCCTAAGAAGGTAAAGGAACAAAGTATAGGCAGATGGTAGAGCCTCGAAGAAGGAATGTCTACGAGAGGGAAGTGTCTGGAAACAGCATCAGAGAGCTAACCCCTCCTTTTAACCCTGAAGTTTGTGAGATACAAGAATGAGCAGCTTCTGTTGAAGGGGAAGCAGTGCTCTAAAAGATAAGTCACGTTTAGTTAAAGGGGGTTGGAGTGAGGAGACAGTGAAGATACTGAGGATGTAGGGGAGCTCTTTACTATGTAGCGGGCAGAGGAGGAAGGGGTGATGGGACTGTGAAATGGAAACCGGGCAGTAAAGGGTGGAGACGAGAAGAGGGAAAGGTAGGTGACTGAGGGAACTACCCTAGGGTGGCATGCGGGACAATGGAGATGAGAGGATGAAAAGATTAGCTCTTGACATGGTTTCCGTAGAACTCTGTGAAAACTGTCAGTGCAGGTGTAAGCTGAGAAGTGAAGGGGGAAGGTGAAGTAGAATGATAATTGTTGAAAATCGGGATTGGAATGTAGTCCCTGAAGAAAACCCGGCTCAGAAATCTTGAGGACCCGCACTGTATGATAGGTGTAGCCCCAGCCCTAGACCTCAAGCTGGCTTTACCCTGGATTGGTTATAGATCCAAGAGAACCCAAGCCAGAGAGTTTATGAAAAATCATAACCAGTCCCACATTTACTAAGGACAGTCCTCAATAAAGTTAGCCCCAGTTTGGGGTCAGAGTTATTAGAAACCATCCTTAATTTGACTTTCAGGTCTCATTTCTCAGTTCTGTGACTAGAGCTTGCTGGTCTGCAAGCAAGACTAGGGACGAGTGTTCTGAAGTATCAGCTTAGCACTGTGTGGCGGAGAGGGCTGGAGAGGCCATGGTTGAAATGTAATGAAGGGAGGAGATCCCGGGGATAAGGGCTGAGGGATTAGCCTTCACACTGCCCGTGCAGCCAGTCCTGGCATGGCGCCCCTCGGCCAGTGTGGCCACCACACGTAGCGCCCTGACCAGCACACTGGCCAGGCTGGAGAATGACAATAGGCACGCTGCCTGTGCCTTCCTAATGGGTCCAGAGCTAAAATTCTCCATATCTGTACCTTTTCAGTTTTCTCCTGCTGGAGAGAGTATAGTGTGAACACCTTCAACCTTTTATTTTGGCTGGTGAAGAACATGGATGCCTTCTCAGGAACTGTCCTGATTGTAGAATTTGTCTGACATTGTTCCTACCTTCATTTTAGGCATGGCCACACTGTCTAGGAGGGGAGCAGACACCTGGAATGAGTATGGTCAGGACTCAGAATGCTTCTTGCCCTCAGTAGGCCTCTTGAAGGCTTGTCTCAATGCCTTGAGGGACATGGCATTACTTTAAATATTTAAATTTATTTATAATAAATTATCTAAGTTTATTTGAATAGATAAATAAGTTTAAATTTATTTAAATGTTTTGATTTTAATTTTAATTTATTAAATCAGGGAGGAGATGCTCAGCTAGGAAACTAAGGATAAGACCACTTAGAATTTACTGCATATATAATCCTTGTGCTAGGGGCACCTGGGTGGCTCAGTCAGTTAAGCAGCTGCCTTTGGCTCAGGTTATGATCCCTGGGTCGTGGGATCGAGCCCCATGCTGGGCTCCCTGCTCAGCAGAGAGCCTGCTCCTCCCTCTTTCCTCTGTCTGCCGCTCTGCTTACTTGTGCTCATTCTCTGTGTCAAATAAATAAATAAAATCTTCAAAAATTAAAAAATAATAATCCTTGTCCTGGGGGAAATACAGCAGCCTCCTGCCCTGCCTCACCCAAACAGGAAAGCTGTGGCTGAAAACTCCCTGGCATTGAGTTCTTTTTTTTTTTTTTTTTTTTTAAGATTTTATTTATTTGGCACAGAGAGAGAGATCACAAGTAGACAGAGAGGCAGGCAGAGATCAAGGGGGAAGTAGGCTCCATGCTAAGCAGAGAGCCTGATGTGGGGCTCGATTCCAGGACCCTGAGATCATGACCTGAGCCAAAGGCAAAAGCTTAACCCTCTGAGCCACCCAGGTGCCCCATGGGCATTGAGTTCTACCTAAGATGCGTTTGGGTATTTTCTGGTCTTATCTTTGGTGACCAAACCTCTCTCCTCAAGGTGCCCAAATTGCTGTCTGTTCTCTGTCCAGAAGAATCACTGATTCATTCATCAGCCCAGATTGTCAGCAAACACCTGGTAAGTGCTAGCTTGGGCAGGGCGGGCATGGGACAGTCTCTGGGTGCACTGAGGTATATCCTTGAGAAGATAGATTGGGGTTCTCAAGCCTGAAACTCATTGTCCTAGGGAAATCCCGACTGGGTTCTGGTTAATAAAATACTACCTTCTGGCCCAGACACTCACAAAGCTGGACAGGTGCTGACCCCAGGCACACAAATTCTGTAAGGAAGATCCATGATAGTCTTGGGATTCAGACACAGGAGCTTTCCATCTCTGTCCCTCTTCTCATCCTGATTTGAGCACTCTCTTCCAGAGAGCACATCTATGCACAAATGCATGAGTGTGTAAGTTTGAGTTGATCTCAGAGGTATTATGTGACCTGTGGCCCTGAGAAATATGGTCCCATGCTGGTGACCATGATCGGGTTGAGCAGAAGGATGATGGTCCCTCTGCTGACGTGTCTCTGGGGGAAGGTTGCATTGGACCCTAACTCAAAGGATCTGAGGGATTTGTTTGCAGTCGGTTGAGATGGATGGACAAGGTTTTATATTTGCCTTTTGCAGGTTGGAGTTGAGAGCCTCATTGGGCCAGATACGCAGGTTGGAGAGAAGTCATCCATTAAGCACTCAGTCATTGGTTCATCCTGTGTTATAGGAAATAGAGTTACTATCACCAGTTGCCTTCTCATGAACTCAGTCACCGTGGAGGAAGGGTATGTTTCCCCCCGTACCCACTTGAGGCTAGGGGCCTGGATTCTCTGGGAGGTTTGGGGAGCCACTCCACCCTTGGAAAGGGCTCACCTTGAGGAAGGGAAGAAAAGGAAAGGTGAAGGAAAGAACAGTGCCTAGGCCCTTTGAGGCCTTGGTTTCGGCTCCACAAAGACATAGTCTCGGAAAGCATTTCCAGCAACTTTCTCACACTTACTCCAGTTACGGTCCTGAGAGAGGCTGCCTCCTCTTGCTTTGGTATGCTGCTTGATGGGATGGTCACCATAGTGCACCACTGACAGTGCTGGAATGACACTTACCAACGTCTTAGGGTCATCTGGCTTCTCTCGGTGTCCCACAGCAGCCCTGAAGAAGGCAGAGGACTAGGAGGTGCGGTCATTTAAGCCACATACTATTTCTAAGGGAGAGCTTCTGTGTTAGAAGTTATGGAGAGTCTTCCCCCATTTTGAGACACTTTAGAGTATCTTAAAATCTTGGTTTATAAACAGCCTAAACTTGGAGTAAGACTTGAACGATGTTTAGTAAGATCATTCCTCGGTATGGACCTCAGGTTTTTCCTGTATAAAATGCAAGCATAGGCAGTGGAAGAGAGGAAGGACCAAGGTAGTAGTCTTCAGACTTTTTAGAAAGTGAACTTTACTTTTTGTTAAGATAAAGCTTATGCAGAAACTCAGTATTTAAAACTGAGCTGTATTTAAAACAGCACAGCTGTTTGCAACAGTGGGAAAGGGACACTTGTCCTTCTTAGAGGACATGAAGCAGTTCTATAAACAAATTTTGAAAAAACACTAGACTCGATCAGCCTGAAAGAGCTGATTCTAAAGCCTTGATTCTAGCTCCGAAACCTGCCGATGTCTCCATGCAGGAACGGATAGGAGAGAAGGTTAGAGAAGACTGCAAGTTCAGTGAAAGCTGAACTACCTCTCCTAGCTGCCAGTGAAGGGTTGAGGGAAAGGTTAAGCCTTTGCCCTTTAGGAAGAGTGACTCATGGAAGATAACAGACAGTATTGAGGGAGGAAGTACCATAATTAAAAACCAAGAAAGTTGGAAACCACAGGGATATTGGACACTAAGTTCTGTCCTCCCCCAAGCCCACTTCCCAACTTGATTCCCAAGCCCTGACAACCAGGCATAAAGCCATTAGTCAGGAAGTCTGGAAGAATCTTCTCTGGAGATTCTGACCAGCCCAGAAAGAAAAATTTATTTATGTCAGATATTTCTAACAGCCCACTCAAATCACCCTGCAGTGAAAATTAGGGATGACGAATTCCATTCATGTGCTTAGAGCTTCCAAATAGCTTTTTTAGAATCCTCCCCTAAAGATGAAGAGATAAGCAAAGATTACCAGCAATCTAAAGAGAGCTTATCATGAAAGATCCACAAATCAAACAGTTAGAAAAAAGCTACTTAGAAGAAACAGACTCTGTAGGGAAAGAGAAATACTTTCAAACAACCTCTTATTTCAAAGAACAAAAAAAGAACTCTAGGAAATTAAAACTGTGATAACAGAAGGAAAACCCCAGTAAAAGAATTGGAAGATAAATGTCACATTTCCCAGAAAGTAGAGCAAAAAAGATAAAGAGATGGAACAGGGAAGAGAAAAGATAAGGAAATGAGAGGACCGGTTCAGAATATTTAACATCTGAATAGGAGTTCTGTAAAAAAAGAGAGCTCAGATATCAGAGGAGGAAATTATTTAAGAAATAATATAGGGGGGCACCTGGGTGGCTCAGTGGGTTAAGCCTCTGCCTTCAGCTTAGGTCATGATCTCAGGGTCCTGGGATCGAGCCCCACGTCGGGCTCTCTGCTCAGCAGGGAGCCTGCTTCCCCCTCTCTCTCTCTCTGCCTGCCTCTCTGCCTACTTGTGATCTCTCTCTCTGTCAAATAAATAAATAAATCTTAAAAAAAAAAAGAAAAAAAAAAAAAAGAATATAGGAAAACGTCCCCCAAGTGAAAGATATAAATTTACAGAATGAAAAGGCCTACTAAGTGCCCAGTACAATGGGTAAAAACAAACCTCCATCATTTTGAAATTTCAGAACGCTGGAAAATAAAATGTGCTACAAAATTACAAAGAAAAAATAGTAAGTCCTATACAACCAATCAGGAACCAGAATGGCTTTGTTTTGGACTTACCAGTAGCAACAATGGAAACTGGAAAATACTAGAACAATACCTTCAAAATTCTGAAGGAAAACAAATTTCGACCTAGAATTCTATACCCCAGCAAAATGTTAAGTGTGACCATAGAAAAGGTCTCAAAAACTTTTCTAGATGTGTTCCACCAAAATGAACGGTAGATGAAAGAGATAAGATACACGAGGTCCAACTCTAAAAAAGGAAAAAGTATCATTGGACGATACTGAAGGCAGATCTAAGGATGGACAACTTTATGAACTGCCTGAAGCATAAAGAGAGCAGTTAGCCCGGAGTGGAATCCACAGAGCACTTACCCAGGAAGATGGAAGTGATAAAATACCAGATGCATATAAACATCTTGAAAGATTTAGACAACTGGCTGAAAGTTCGGGTTGAATTAGTAATAGCATAGAATACTATCTAACAAAAACAAAACAATTATGAACTGTTTAAAAAGTACACGAAAGGAAAAGGCATCATAGTTCACTATGTAACTCAACTGTGAAATAGAATTTATGTAGTCATAATAAACACTAAGACCAAAATTTTGCTGTAACAGTATTGAAAGGATGAGGGATAGGAAGGGAAAGATGGGGGGGTGGGGAGCTAAATCTTCATCTTCCATTGTGGGAAGTCTATTGATAATGCCTAAAACTAAAGCATCAAGAATGATATTATGGGGCGCCTGGGTGGCTCAGTGGGTTAAGCTGCTGCCTTCGGCTCAGGTCATGATCTCAGGGTCCTGGGATCGAGTCCCGCATCGGGCTCTCTGCTCAGCAGGGAGCCTGCTTCCTCCTCTCTCTCTGCCTGCCTCTCTGTCTACTTGTGATCTCTCTCTGTCAAATAAATAAATAAAATCTTTAAAAAAAAAAAAAAAAAAAAAAAAGAATGATATTATGTAGCATGTTATTAGTGATACCTCCCTATCCCTCCCTAGAGATAAGGAGGTAAATACTGAAATACTCAGCAAAAAGAAGTCTAAAGGTTGTCTCTAGGGGGATGCCTGGGTGGCTCAGTCAGTTAAGCATCTGTCTTTGGCTCCAGTCATGATCCCAGGGTCCTGGGATTGAGGCCAAATCAGGCTACTTGCTCAGTGGGGAGCCTGCTTCTCCCTCTGCTTCTTCCCCTGCTCCTTCCCCTGCTCGTGCTTTTTCTCTGTCTTTCTCAAATAAGTAAAATCCATAAAAAATAAAAATAAAACAAAAATTATATCTGGGAAGAAGGAAATGAGTAGGGGAAAGAGAAGACTGCTGTTTTTCATAATAAAACCTTCAGGGGCGCCTGGGTGGCTCAGTGGGTTAAAGCCTCTGCCTTTGGCTCAGGTCATGATCCAAGAGTCCTAGGATGGAGCCCCGCATCGGGCTCTCTGCTCAGCCTGCTTCCCTTCCTCTCTCTGCCTGCCTCTCTGCCTACTTGTGATCTCTGTCTTTGAAATAAATAAATAAAATCTTAAAAAAAAAAAAAAACAAACTTCAGAAAGATTTGTTTTAAGATATATACATGCATTGGGGCACCTGGGTGGCTCAGTTGGTTAAGCATCTGACCAACTCAGGTCATGATCTCAGGGTCCTAGGATTGAGCCCCACGTCCGGCTCCCCACTCAGCAGGGAGTCTGCTTCTCCCTTTCTCTGTCTCTCTCAAATAATTAAGTTAAGAAAAGATACATGCATGCATATATGAATTTAATTGCCAAAAACAGGCCAGAATTTGGTGGTACACTGCTCCCCGTGGCATGCTGATAAATTGTTAACAACCAGTTCTCCGAGGGAAAAAATAAGTGGTCTGATCTATAACATTTGCCAGTTTCCGTAGTGTAAATTCTCCCACCATGGCCAGTGGTGTCAGCAGACACTGAGCTGGGGAGAGATGCTAGCAGTCAACTCTCCCAAGCAGAGCAGTCGGGCTCCAGCACATCACTGATGATAGAGAGCTGTCTCAAGTATTTCACTCTCTTGTCAAACACAGAGACCCACTGGAGGCTGAAGACTCTATATGAGTGCAGTGGTAGAAGTCTGTGCAGTCACAGAGGGAAAAGGGTCAGGAAAGAATTAAGGAAATGATCCTTGATCTGAATCTTGAAAAATGATTAGAGCCAACGGGTTGGAGAAAGGAATGTTCTAGATACATGGAGAGTGTGAAGTGTGAGACAGCATCTCTTCATTTTGATCTTAGCTTGAATTTCATCACTTAAGAAGCTTCTCTGACTACCCTATCAGATATCCTCTGTCCCAGGATGCCTGAGTGGCTCTGTCAGTTAAGTGTCTCATTCTCGGTTTCAGCTCAGGTCATGAGATCAAGCCCCGTGTCAGGTGCTGTGCTCCACTTCGGAGTCTGCTTGAAATCCTCCCTCCCTCTCCCTCTTCTTCCTGGACATATGCACACACACTCTCTAAAATAAATCTTTAAAAAGAAAGAAGAAGCAGGAGCAGTCTATCCCAGTACTCTCTGTTACATCACCCTGTTTTATTTCCTTCCTAGTATTATCACGGTCTGGCCTTATCTTGTTTACCTGGCTCTAACAAGTAAATGTTAGTTTGAGAATATATGTGTCACTGTTACATCTTGAGAGCCTATAGGAGCTCAATAAAGATTTGTTACATGAAAGAATGGTAAATAATTCATAATTAATCAAAATACAGAATTCAAAGAGGAATGGATAGATAGGAGACAAGGCGATACCAAGGGCCAAGGACCAAATCATGGATTATCCACTATGACATTTAATAGGTAACAGTAACTTAAGAGTTTAAAGGAAAGGAATAGCATAATTAAATCCACATTTTATGAAGATCATCTTGGCTACACTGTGGAGGGTGGTGTGAGAAGGATAAGCATGAAGGCCAGAAGACTACTGAAAGAAATAGAAGTCCTAAATTAAGGCAGTAGCAGTGGCAACAGGGAAGAGAAATAATGAGCTGATTAAAAACTATAAAGCATGGTGATTGGCTGGATATGTGAGGTGAAAGAGAAATTAGGGAAAACTTCCAGATTTCTTGCCCAAGCAATACAGTTTCTGGTGTGCTCTTCACTCAGATAGAAATCAGCAGAGGATTTGCAGGGTGGGAAGCAGGGAAATGATGAGTTCCATTTGGGATAAGTTGAGTTCCTAGCAGGCAGCCTTGACATGCAGGACTTAATGTGCAGGAATGGAGCTTGGGAAGGAAGCCTGTGTTTGAAGTACAGGTTTGGGAGAGCAGTGGGCATAGAGATGGTAACCGAAGCTGTGGGAGTAGAGGAGATCACCCAGGGAGATTGTGTGGCCTTAAAAGAAACCAAGACAAGACCTTGGAGAACATCAACAATTTCATGCATAAGAAAAGGAATCTAAGGACACTGATGAGGAAGGAATCTAAGGGGTAAGGGAGAGGACAGTTGGTAGGTGAAGCCCAGGTTGGGGAAACGGGATAGACGGTGGTGTACTCACTGAGATGAGAAAGGGCGACGGAGGAGCAGACGAAAGGCCATTGTGGGGCACATGGCAGTTGGAAGTGCCTATAGGACATCTAAGTATGTGGAGGTATCCAGTAGCCAGGTTATGACCGGAGGTTAGAAGAAGAGGTCAGACCCACAGACCTCTTCCTGAACCATTGTGGTGTTCTCTAACTTCTTTTGCTGTCTCTATTTCTCTTATTCTTCCAAATCTGCCCTTCCGCCATTCCTCTTACGGATTAGAACATGAACTTTGGAGTCAGACTGCCAGACCGAATCCTGGATCTGTCATTTACTGGTCACTTAGGGAATTGACTTTACATCTTTGTGCGTGATTTTCTCACTGTAAAATGGAGTGAAAACTGAACTACCTCACAGGTTTATTGGGAGTATTAAATTAATAGACATAAAGCACTTTGAACAGTGCTTGGACATAGAATGTTAGCTGTCATTAGTTTATGGTCCCCATCATCGTTTATCATTAATCTCATTTCACAGAGGTGGCATGTTGCCAGTGTTGTCCTCTGAAGGATAGCTCTGGTCATGTCCTTGTTCTATTCAACAACTTTTTTTTGAAGACTTCCCCCTACTTTTAGAAAAAGTTTGAACTTCCAGGTTCCTCATGATCTAGCTCCAGCACTGAGTCCTGGAATGTTAGTGAGATTGGGCCTCAGAAGCCACCCCACTCAACTTCTGCATTTTTATACATGAGCAGAGTACGGAATTCCAGACTTTCTTCTCATTGCACCCTTGCTTTTCTATGTCCCATTCTGGATTCATGCACGAGACCAACAGCATCACCATTCTGTCAAAACCAGAACCACACTTGCCTTTACCCATTTGATTGCCTCCTTCCAGAGTAGTTCATGAGGCTCTGTAACTTCCACTCTGTCTCATCTTACCTCAGACCTTCCAGGGAAGACAATGCCGTGACTCCCATTTGCTCTAATTAGCAATGTCTCCTTCCCCTCCTGTGGGCGGGCTGATAAAGGAACAGCCCTCTGGCACCTCTTTAAAGGCCAGTATTGTGTCCTGAATTGACGTGAAGGGACTTGGTGAGGAACCAAGGCTTGGTAAGAAACTTCAGGTTGCTCATGTGAGAGAAGTTCATAGAGAATGCCTAGCATAATATCCTCGAGTCACTTGCTGTTT
This sequence comes from Lontra canadensis, assembly GCF_010015895.1. Lineage (NCBI taxonomy): Eukaryota > Metazoa > Chordata > Mammalia > Carnivora > Mustelidae > Lontra > Lontra canadensis. Next base: position 11,077,947 of record NW_022631054.1, on the reverse strand, counting down.
TGGAGGTGGTATAGTCTTGGATGGCCTCTTAAGCTAAGGAAACAATAAAGGTTTAGATGGTGGTGGCTGCTATTTTTTCAACTAAAAAAAGTTGAGGGAGAGCTAGAGGCAGCCCGCATGGGGCTAATGAGTAGGGAGGCCATTACAGATTACCCAATCCGGCAAATTAGCTCCTGGTGATAAGATCAGACATCCTGCATCCCATATGAACCTTTTCCCATTATCTTCAGGTCATTTAGTTTTAATTACTTATGGTAAATTTGGGAAAAGTAATTAAATTGCGGTCACATGAGACTTTATTACCCTGCTGCTGTTACATCTGACCAGAGTGGCAGAGTAGAAACATGAATTTGTCCAGAAGGGAGTTTCTCATATTCCAGGCTTGCTTGTCTGTCAGCAGTGGTGAGCTGCCGAGACTTTCTGGACAGTGGCTTGGACATCTGCCCAAGGTCCTTAGGTCATGAGGGATGCTAATAGGACTACCTGGGGGAAGGTATAGGCCAGACTGCAGAGAAGGCCCCTGCCTGACTTTCTCATTTTCAGTTTCTGGTGGAAGTTCCATGTTCTATGACAGCTGAAGCCCAGGAATTCAAAGTCTAGTGAAAACTTCATTGTCACGGCTTCAGTGTCAGTTCTGTGCTCTGCATCTTTGGCTTTCTGGTCCTGAACAACATCTCCTGCATCTCCTCCTAGTCCACAGTGAATGACCCAGGGGGTAAGGTAGCTCCTTCACATGTGGGCAGGCAGGCCAGGGAGCCAAGTTTTCACCTAGATTTTCTGTGTTTTCTGTAGGCAGCAAGTGCCCACTGTCAAAGCCCAACAATATATTATTGCTTCTCATTGTTACCCTGAGTGTCCTCTTCACCTACACTCAGCTGACTGCCCAGCTCACTGGGTCCCTTACTTTTCTACTCCCCTTTATTCCTGACATTCACTCTGCCTGAATTGCCTCTTTCTAGAGATCTTTACCTATAGAAATCCTCCTTCTCATCTTTCAAAGTCCAATACATATTCCAGCTACTCCATGCAGCCATCTTTCCCCCACCTCTGTGTTCCCTGTGCACCCATAACACTTGATGTATGTTCATGTGCCATTTAGTGCATCTTTTTTTTCCCTCAATAGACTACAGATTTCTTGAATACAGAAATAGTTCTCCTCTATCTCTGTATCTCTTAATGCCTAATACTGTACTTTTTATATACTAGGTATCTTGGGAAGTATTTACTGAACGAAAAACAGGAATCCCTGATTTATCCTTCCCTACCATAATTGGCTGAGCATCTGTCAAGAGAGCTGTGTGTACTACTAGAAAAAGTGGTAGAGTACCTCACTCCTTAAAACTCACCAAAATAAAAACATACAAGCAAAACCAGAAAAGGAAACTTTATCTACAATAAAACTAGATAATACCACCACGTACTAGTACACAGACTGAGGAATATCTGCCAGATACAATGGAATGCAGATCAAATCCAAAAAGAACATCAAGATTTGACCAACATAAAGAAGAAGGGCATGGGTAAACCAAAGAATTGGCAAACATCTCTTTTGCAAAATCTTTTTTTTTTTTTAAGATTTTATTTATTTGATAGAGAGATCATAAGTAGGCAGAGAGATAGGCAGAGGGAGAAGGGGAAGCAGGCTCCCCGCTCAGCAGAGAGCCCCATGTGGGGCTCAATCCCAGGACCCTGAGATCACAACCTGAGCCGAAGGCGGAGGCTTAACCCACTGAGCCACCCAGGTGCCCCACTTTTGCAAAATCTTAAGGCACATAGAACTGACAGAAAAAACCACTGAGGCACATAGGAGGGCTGGCCTCAGACTTTTCTGTGAGAACATTTAAGGCAAACATTTAGGAGTGAAACAACATTTAGAAAATTTGGAGGGAAAATGATAGTGACCTAAGAGTCCCATAGCTAATCCAAGTTATGGTTGAAATATAAAATCATCAGAAATACTCCAGGGGTTCAGGAGATGTGTCACCCAAGAACCCTCTGGAAAACTCTCCTTGAAAACATAATAGAGGGGCATCTGGGTGGTTCAGTCGGTAAGCCACTGTCTTCGGCTCAGGTCATGATCCCAGGGTCCTGGGATCGGGCCCCATGTCAGGCAGGCTCCATGCTCAGCGGGAGGCCTGCTTCTCCCTCTCTCACTCCCCCTGCTTGTATTCCCTCTCTCACTGTCTCTCTTTCTGTGTCAAATAAATAAATAAAATCTTAAAAAATAATAAGAATAATAGAGCCAAGTAAGAAATGAAACAAAATACTGATTAATGGGTTGGTTGTATATAAAAGTGAACTCCCTTAAACATAAAATTAAATATGTGGTAATTAGCGTTGCAAAAGGACCATGATTATTGGAAGAATTTTTTCCATGTTTCTTCAGTAACACTCTTGAAAATACCAAATTATGAAATCTTGGAAAGATCCCCTGGACTTAAAGGAGCTCCTTAGGACTTTTGACTCCTTTTTTGCCTCTACATTAAACCCATCTTCTTAGGTGGAGAATACTACTGCTTAATTCTTTGAGGTTGTTACTTCATTACTTTGATTCCCTCCAAAGCCTTCTTTTTCTTAGCCTCTCTTTAGGGAATAGAAGGACTTAGATTTCTTAGGAGGGAGACATTTCTCACCGCTAAACCTTTATAGAGTGAACCAAAGGGAACCAAAGGGAGGAAATTTTCAGCTTGTTCACTGAAGCCAATACATTTTCATCTAGAGGACCAAGAGCAAGAGTGGCCAGACAGAAAGGTAAAATATTTCTTCAAGCATTATGTCTCATTACCTGAATCGGCCTGGATGAACACCACAAATAATAATGTTGAAGGAGAAAAAACCAAGTTGCAGAGGGAAACATAGAGAATTATAGCATTTATATAAAATTTTAAAACATGGAAAACAATACTATATGTTGTCTACTAATATATACTTTTTTCTGTGCCTGAAATATTTCTTTAAAAAAATATATATTTTATCTATTTACTTGACAGAGACAAAGATCACAAGTAGGCAGGGAGGCAGGCAGAGGGAGAAGGGGAAGCAGGCTCCCCGCTGAGCAGAGAACCCAATGCGGGCCTCGATCCCAGGACCCTGGGAACATGACCTGAGCCGAAGGCAGAGGCTTTAACCCACTGAGCCGCCAGGCACCTCTGTGCCTGAAATATTTCATTAAAAATAATACATGGAGGATACCTGGGTGGATCAGTTGGTTCAGCCTCTGTCTTCGGCTCAGGTCATGATCCCAGGGTCCTGGGATTGAGTCCTGCAATGGGCCCCTTACTCAGTGGGGAACCTGCTTCTCCCTCTGTATGCTGCTACCCCTGCTTTTGTGCTCATTCTCTCTCTCTCTCTCTCTCTCTCTCTCATTCTCTGACAAATAAATACAGAAAATCTTTAATAATAATAATAATAATAATAATACATGGTTCTTCATCTAGAGGGACTCCTGGACAAGGACCCCTTGGGCTAAGCTTAGGAGGCTCTTGCTTCTGCGGAAATCTGGGTGAATCAACCATAATCTTTGGGCTGAGGTAGTGAGCTGGCCTAAAGTAGGCCTTTAGTCTATACCTAGAAAAATTATGTGTATCTCCAGTTCCATACTCTTTCCTTACCCAAGGTTATGAGTAAGTTTAGAAAGCCTACCAGCTCCTTCCAGAGAAGAACCTACCTGTCCTCAGAGTTACTGAACAGATTGATGGCTCTTTGCCAAATACTCCCCAGTCACCGGCTGAGTCCAAGCCCCTCACACAAAGGAGAGTCACTTACCACTATGTACGCTTGGGCACATAGCTTAGCCACTGCAAGCCTCAAATTTCTCTGTAAAAATTAGAATAAATACCACCATCCTTGCAGGCTTGCCAAAAGGATTGAGTTTCATAATGAACTTAAAATGCTTTGTGTAATGACTGAGAAATATTCGACATCAGAGTTATGTGAGTTCCCTTTTCTTCTATAATAAACTGAAGAAAGTTCTAACCAAAGCCAGAAGAGCAACTAAAATTTGGAGGCCCTTTTGCTTCCCTGGCCAGGGGTTCTTCATTTTTTTTTTTTTTAAGATTTTATTTATTGGGGCGCCTGAATGGCTCAGTCATTAAGCATCTACCTTCAACTCAGGTCGTGATCCCAGGGTCCTGGGATCGAGCCCCACATCTGGCTCCCTGCTCAGCAGGAAGCCTGCTTCTCCCTCTCCCACTCCCCTGCTTATGTTCCCTCTTTTGCTATATGTCTCTCTCTGTCAAAAAAATGAATAAAACCTTGTAAAAAAAGATTTATTTATTTGAGAGAGAGTGGTGGGGAGGGACAGAAGGAAAGAGATGAGAAGCAGGCTCCCCAGGATTATGCCCTTTCCTGGAAGCAGAGGCTTAACCAACTGAGCCACCCAGGCACCCCCAGGGCTTCTTCCTTGTATCCTAGGCCCTGGAACATCATGTGGTATAGTACGCCTGGCCAAGCAGTGGATCTCCAGATCTTGCTGCAGACCTCTGTGGTCTTTCTCATAGTCTCTTCTCCACTGAAGCATTAGGATTTTCAGGGTAGTTTCCCAAAGCCTGCAGTTTTGCTTAAAATTTAACCACACCAAGGGGCACCTGGGTGGTTCAGTCAGTTAAACATCCGATTCTTGATTTTGGCTCAGGGCGTGATCTCAAGGTTGTGAAGGAGCCCAGCCTTCTGCTCAGCTCTGAGCTGAGCATGAAGGATGGTTAAGATTCTCTCTCCCTCTTCCTTTGCCCCCCCAAAATTTAACCCCACCAAGTAGAAATGAGGACTGAAACCCATTAATCTTAGCCATCTCTCAGCAGCTTCTTAGAAAAACAACCAGGTATTAGCACAGCAGAGTCCTTAGTACTGAGCTAAGAGTTAAAACTACATTGCAAAAACCATAGTTTTGGCATTGGATCAGTTCTTTGCTGAAGCTGTAGAGAAGTCACCTCCCCTCGGCTTTATGCACTAACCAGAAAAGGCAAAGCATGAGCGCCTGGGTGGCTCGTTGGGTTAAGCCTCTGCCTTTGGCTCAGGTCATGATCTCAGGGTCCTGGGACTGAGCCCCACATTGGGCTGTCTGCTCAGCAGGGAGCCTGCTTCCCCCGCCCCCCCACACACACACACCGCCTCTCTGCCTTCTTGTGATCTCTCTCTGTGTGTGTGTCAAATAAATAAAATCTTTAAAAAAAAAAAAAAAGGCAAAGCCATTATTATAGATTGGCAACCTGGAAAGAGCTTACTTGATATGGTAGTATCATCCTTCCTCTCCAGTGTGAGCACACACACACACATCCAGTAAAATCCTTAGTCTTGGAATTTCTTTCTGGAGAGACGGAAAGCTCTATTGGCTTGACATTTTTCCGGAATACCTCGGCCTTGCTCATGGAGGTGACTTGTGACCATAGCAGTGGTTATAGGGAACAGTGAAGAACCCGATGGCAGAAAAGAGCTTCACACTCACTAAGCATTTTGTCAGGTGTTCATCTCAAAGCCTTCCGCAGATCCACTGAGGAAGAGCTTCAGGAGAGCCCCAGCTTCTTTTCAGTCAACCCACTTTTTCCCCATCATATCTGCAGATTCTGCATTGCTAGTTTATGGGTCTCAGAGGGAATTACACATAAACTAAATGAGACGAGGTTCCTGAACACCTCAATCAGACTGGCTAGACAGAAGGAGAACCCAAGCTATCCATTCCTATGGAATTCTGACCTCAATCAGTCTAGCCTCTTCCTTCCAGAAATGGTTCCCACTTATATCCCAAATCCCAAAATAGCCATGTAGTAGTCTCTAATTATGGCCTCTTGAATTCCTCTTGGCTGTTTTGGTCTATGCCGACTATGTTTACCCCTTTCCTAGCTCCAGAGCCTTTGTTCTCAGGCTCTTAAACTACTGAGCAGGAGGTATCCTCCTACTCCCACTCTGGAAAAAGAAAGAAGTCTTTTCGATGAGAAGCTAGTAGCCAGTTGTAAGCCTGCTTTGTCCCAGGAACCTATTTCTGAGGCTTTCTATACTTCCTTACTACTCTTCTTGGGGGAATTTTCATCAAGAAGCAGGAGCCTTGGGGCGCCTGGGTGGCTCAGTGGGTTAAAGCATCTGCCTTGGGCTCAGGTCATGATCCCAGGGTCCTGGGATCGAGCCCCAAATCGGGCTCTCTGCACAGCAGGGAGCCTGCTTCCTCCTCTCTCTCTGCCTGCCTCTCTGCCTACTTGTGATCTCTGTCTGTCAAATAAATAAATAAAATCTAAAAAAAAAAAAAAAAGGAGAAGCAGGAGCCACTCTAGCTGCTAACTGAACTGCTTTGCCTAAAGCAGAAGACAAGTTGGAAAGTTCTGGAAGGTCCCTTAATGTCCACCCACTGTGTATCCCGATTTTTTGTGTGTATATTCTGAATCTGAGCCAAAAAACAAACTAATACTGTCTGCCTGTCTCCAGCCCACACCACAGAGGTGCTGTGGCTTTTGCCTTTTGCTGCTTTCCAACTGGCTTAACCTTCCAGAAGAATAGAGATAAAGAAGACTCTGGAATGCTATAGCAGGCTAGAATTCCTTTTCTGCATTTTACTAAAAAGTCTTGGCGTTTGGGAAGAATCTTTTTTAATAGCTTCTGCACAAATAGTTTCAGGGTTTGGAATGTCCTCCTCGCCATCCCCCATGCCTCCTGGGTTGCCTGAGGATTTTTCCTTAATTGGCGTTTTGTTTTGTTTTGTTTTGTTTTGTTTAAATGGATGCTCACACCCTTCCTACTCACCTTCCTTCTCCGCTTTAGCTGCCCACTTCTGACTCTTTAAGGTAGTGAATATTTCCCTGTTAGGGCCGAGCCCTTCCCTCCACAGAGCCATTTGGCTCTCAAGAGCAGCTTGGCAATTCCAAGCAAGCTTCCTCCAGTCTTTCCTTCCCTTGATTTCTTTATATGGCGTTATGATTAAATGTATGGATTCTGGAGTCAGGCAGACCTAGATTTGAATCTGCTGCTTGGCAATTATGTGGTTTGGGGTAAATGGTTTAACTTCCCTAAATCTGTTTGTTACCTCATCTGCAAAATGTGGTTGTTATTTTTTACTGCATCAGAGGCAAAAATGATACTCCCAGAATCATCTAGGAAGCTCTTTTTTTCTAAATACATGAGGCCCCCATCTCAGACCTACCAAAAGGATTGATGGAAGCCAAGACAATGAGGGTGCTTTTGTTTATTTTTTGCACTGCCCAAGTGATTTTTCTGATTAAATGGCTTGATTTGTAAGTCACTCCTGTAACGTACCTAGAGTATTTACTTGCACGACATCTAGCATAGAGTAGGTAGACAGTGGGTGCTAGCAAAGGTTTTCAAAAGGACCTGTCTTCTCACCTACCAGTCTTCAGGAGCCAGAAAGATGCTCTTTAAACACATTAAAATGCCAAGAGCAAGAAGTGCTACTCTTGAGAATGTAGGATCTGGGGTAGTCTTTTTTTTTTTTTTTTTTTTTTTTTAAAGATTTTTATTTAATGGGACGCCTGGGTGGCTCAGTTGGTTAAACAGCTGCCTTTGGCTCAGGTCATGTTCCCAGGGTTCTGGAATCAAGTCCCATATCGGGCTCCTTGCTTGGTGGGAAGTCTGCTTCTCTCTCTCCCTCTGTCTGCCACTCTGCCTGCTTGTGATCTCTCTCTGTCAAATAAATAAACCTTTTAAAAATATTTATTTATTTATTTATTTATTTATTTATTTATTTGACAGAGAGAGAGAGAGATCACAAGGCAGAGAGGCAGGCAGAGACGGGGAAGGAGGCTCCCTGCTGGGCAGAGAGGCCGACGTGGGGCTCAATCCCCAGACCCTAAGATCATGACCTGAGCAGAAGGCAGAGGCTTAACCTACTGAGCCACCCAGGCGCCCCCGGAGTAGTCTTTGATGTGGCCTGGACCTAGTTTAAAAAACACTGGGTTTTGTTTCTTGTTTTTGTTTTCTAAATGAGTTTGGTTTTAATTAACCAAAAGTCTGTACTGAGAGCTGTGGGACACCTGCTGTTCCCATAGCTGATCTCCTAGGGAGATTCATGGGACTTAAGCCTTAAATGAAATTTAGGATATATTCCCAGGTGAGCAGCTGAGTGGTGGGTCAGTGCAGGGACGGGTACCTAAAGAACTGAAGTCATGGGGTCTGCAGTTTTCAAGCCTTGGCGGGAAGGATCATTAGGAGCCTGTCTGAAGTCTGGACTTCCCTAAAACCAGGTCCACCCTTGGGCCGGCTGAGCCATTCTGTCTCCCAGTGATAATTTGAGGCATGTAGCCATTAACTGGATGGAGCAGCTATTCCTAGCCTATGGAGGAGCCAGACCCCCCAACCCATAGTGGTGAGGATGCTGATGAGAGCCACGGGCATTCTGTAACCTAGCTGTTTATTGTGTTCCAGAAGCAACATCCAAGACAGCGTTATCTGCAACAATGCTGTGATAGAGAAAGGAGCGGACATCAAGAACTGCCTAATTGGAAGTGGCCAGAGGATTGAAGCCAAAGGTAAACCAAATTACAATCACAGATGCCACTTTTTTCCTAGCACGGTAGTACAGTTGGTGCTCAGTGCTGGTGACGATTAGGGGACAAGCACATGCATTCTCTGTGGGTGAGACCATGAATTGATAAAGCCGTCTTTGGAGGAGAATTGACATCATTGTCAAACCTGTTAATTTTGACTTAACAGTTCCATTTTTAGGAATGCATCTTACAGATAATCTCATAAATATATACAGCCTTGTTATCAAAAATTTTTAAAACATAACCAAAAAGATCTAATGGCCCAGATTAGCACCAATACTTTACAGTGGCTCTTGGGCCTATGTGAGAAGGGCCAGTAATCCAGCAAAAGTGTTGAAACCCGCTTTTGACCTCCTAGACTCCTTGAGCACCTTGTCTCACCTGCTGTTGAAGAGAGGTAGTCCTGTAGGTTCCTGGCCTGGGGGAAGTTTAGCCGTTTCTTCGGAAACCGTTCACTCAGAGCTCGTGTCTTGGAGATGGCAGTATTAGCTCACTCCCTGCTGGGCAGAGAGGCCGACGTGGGGCTCAATCCCCAGACCCTAAGATCATGACCTGAGCAGAAGGCAGAGGCTTAACCTCTGCTACTGGAGAAGAACTGTACAGGCATGCCTCGTCTTGCTGCGCTGCACAGATACTGCATTTCTTTTACAAATTGAGGGTTTGTTGTGACCTTGTGTTGAGCAAGTCTCTGCGTACCATTTTTTCCAAAAATATTTGCTCACTTCATGCCTCTGTGTCACATTTTGGTAATTCTTGCAATATTTCAAACTTTTTTCATTGTTATCGTATTTGTTCTGGTGATCTGTGGTCAGTGATTTTTGATGTTACCATTGTAATGGGCAGGGGCTCCACAGACTGCATCTTCATTTATCTTTTTTTAAAGTTTTGTGGGATTTTTTAAGATTTTATTTATGTATTTGACAGACAGAGATGACAAGTAGGCAGAGAGGCAGGCACAGAGAGAGGAGGAAGCAGGCTCCCTGCTGAGCAGAGAGCCCGATTTGGGGCTCGATATCAGGATCCTGGGATCATGACCTGAGCCAAAGGCAGAAGCTTTAACCCATTGAGCCACCCAGGCGCCCCTTAATTTATCTTAATTGATAAACTTTGTGTGTGTTCTAACTGCTTGACCAACCAGTCATTCCCATCTCTTTCCTATCCTCCGGTCTCCCTATTCCTTGAGAGGCAATATTGAAATTAGGCCAGTTGGGGCGCGTGGGTGGCTCAGTCAGTTAAGCATCTACCTTTGGCTCTGGTCATGATCCCAGATCCTGAGATCAAGGCCACACTGGGCGCCACTCTCAGTCGGGAGTCTGCTTGTTCCTCTCCCTCTGCCCCTCCCACAGCTTGTGCACTCGCTCTCTCTCTCAAATAAATAAAATCTTTTTAAAAAAATTTTTAAATGAAATTAGGCCAATTAATAACCCTGCAATGGCCTCTAAGTGTTCAAGTGAAAGGAAGAATTGCACATCTCTCACTTTTTTTTTTTTTAACGCCTTACTTTAAATCAAAAGCTAGAAATGAGTAAACTTTTAAGTGAGGGAGACATGTTAAAAGCCGAGATAGGCTGAAAGCTGGGCCTTCTGCACCAAATAGACAAGTTGTGAATTCAAAGGAGAAGTTCTTGAAGGAAATTAAAAGTGCTACTGTAGTGAGCACACAAATGATAAGCAAAACAAACTTATTGCTGATGTGGAGAAAGTTTTAGTGGTCGGAATAGAAGATCAAGCCTGCCACAATATTCCCTTAAACCAAAGCCTTACCAGAGCAAGGCCCTCACTCTCTTCAATTCTGCGAAGGTTGAGAGAGGGGAGGAAGCTGTAGGAGAAAAGTCAGAAGCTAGCAGAGGTGGGTTCCTGAGGTTGGAGGAAAGAAGCCCATATTCGTAACATAGAAGTACAAGGTCCCCCTCTCCCTCTGCCCCTTCCCCACAGACCTAACCCCTGCCCCACTTGCTTGTGTTCTCTCTCTCTCTCTCTCTAAAAAAAGAAATATATTTCTTAAGGCTGTAGCTGCCATAGTTATTCCTCTGATGGATCTGGGCAAAATAAACTGAAAACCTTCTAGAGGGGTGCCTGGGAGGCTCAGTTGGTTTCAGCTGGTTTCAGCTCAGGTCATGATCTCAGGATTGGGAGACTGAGCCTGTGTAGGGCTCTGTGCTCAGTGGGGAGTCTGCTTGAGATCCTCTCTCTCCCCTTCCATGTCCCCCTTCCCCACATGCTCATGCTCTCTGCCTCTCTAAAATATATATATATAAAAAAAAAGAAAGAAAGAACATTTGTGATCCATAGGGAGAGGTCAAAATACTATCATGAGCAGGACTTCGGAAGAAGGCGGTTCCAGCCCTCACGGGTGACTGTGAGGGGTTGAGCACTTGAGCGGAGGAAGTGACCGCAGATGGGCTGGAAAGAGCAAGAGAGTCAGAAGAGGCACCTGAAGGAGAGGCTGAAGTGCGGTCGTCCCTTGAGAAAACCTGAACAGGTGAGGAGTTACAGCTTATGGAGGAACAAAGACAGTGGTTTCTGGAGATGGAACCTGCTCCCAGTGAAGACGCTGTGAAGATTGTGGAGATGACAGTAAAGGATTTAGGACATTCCGTAAACTCAGTTGCTGAAGCGGCTTTAGGGTCGGAGAGGACGGAGTCCCCATTTTGAAAGAAGTTCTGCTCTGGGTAAAATGCTATCAAACAGCATCACGTGCTACAGGGAAATCGTTTCTGAAAGGAAGAGCCAATCAGTGCAGCAGACTTCCTTGTCGTATTTGAAGAAACCACCACAACTGCCCCAGCCTTCAGCGCCCACCAACCTGACCGGTCAGCAGCCATCAACAGCGAGGCCAGACCCTCCACCAGCGAAAAGATTAGGACTCGCTGAAAACTCAGATGATAGCCTTTTTTAGCAATAAATTATTTATATTTATTTATTTAGACATAATGCTGTTGCACAATTCATGGACTACTGTATAGTGTAAACATAACTTTTATATGTACTGGGAAACCAAAAAATTCATTTAACTTGCTTTACTGTAATATTCACTTTATTGCAGTGGAACCAAACATGCACCATCTCTGAGGTTTGCCTCTGTGTAGTGCATGAGAGACACAAGAATCAGGGCTTCTCTGATGGGCTGAGAATCTGAATGGTTCCATACTTTGGCTGGGTGTTTTTATTTTTTATTTTTTTTAAAGATTTTATCTATTTATTTATTTGACAGAGAGAGACACAGCAGAGAGAGGGATCATAAGCAGGGGGAGTGGGAGAGGGAGAAGCAGGCTTCCTGGCGAGTGGGGAGCCCGATGCAGGCTCAATCCCAGGACCCTGGGATCATGACCTGAGCTGAAGGCAGACGCTTAACGACTGAGCCACCCAGGCACCCCGGCTAGGTGTTTTTAAACAGAAAATAGACAAAAAGCTCAAGATCAATAAGAATGGCTATTCTTTTTTTTAAGATTTTTTTTTTTATTTATTTATCTACCTATCTGTCAATCAACTCAAGAGAGAGAGCGCACAGGCAGGAGGAGCCACAGGGAGGGGGAGAAGCAGGCTCCCCACTGAGCAGGGAGCCCCACACTGAACTCAATCCCAGGACCCTGGGATCATGCCGAAGGCAGCGGCTCAACCCACTGAGCCACTCAAGCGTCCCTTTCCTTCCCTTTTTTTAAAAGCTACATACCTCCCTTTGGAGCTTTAGAATCAAACAGACCTGGATTCACGTCTCAGCTGTGCAGCTCACTGGTTAGATTTTCCTCCCTAGACCTTAGATTTTCGAAACTAGAAAAATTGAGACAATAACAATGATCTTGGAGAACTGTTGTGAGAAATATAATTAAATGTTGTGAGGCGCACACACAGCTCCGGGAGCACACAAGGGCCCTAGGGTGTCCTGTCCACACAGTCCCTCTGTGCCACTCCACGCCCTGTACATGCCCTCTCTGTCTGGAATCCCTCTTTTGAAGACTCTGCCCAAGTGGTTTTTTCTCCTCTGCAGAACCTTCCCTGACTCTTCCCATAACTCCCTACAGCCAAACGAAGCATTCCTTCTTCCTCTGCACACCTGAACTTTGTTAGCACCTTTATTAAACTATAGTCACAGGTTATAGCGGTTACCTATGACTGTGCTTTCTCTGCTGACTGAGATCCTTAAGGCCAGGGATTGACCTAGTATGCATCCCTAGCTCTCAGAACAGGTTTAGGGGCACCTGGGTGTCTCAGTTGTTAAGTGTCTGCCTTCAGCTCAAGTCATGATTCCGGGCTTATGGGATCGAGCCCCGCATTGGGCTCCCCACTCAGCGGGAAGCCTGCTTTTCCCACTCCCCCTGCTTGTGTTCCCTCTCTCTCTGTGTCTCTCTCTGTCAAATAAATAAATGAAATCTTAAAAAAAAAAAAAAAAGAACTGGTTTATAGTTTATAGTGGGGGGTGGGAATGAGTGAGGGAGGGAATGGGTGAATGAATTTTGGATCCATAGAACCTACTTTCTGAAATTTCAGGGCAGAAACAGGGTTCCAAGAAAGCCACATGTGAGATGGTTGCTATTACCATGAGATCTCCCCTGACTTTTTTTTTAAACTTACGCTTTCACAAGATTCACATGTAATATTGGTAAATGAATTGGGGAGGTGTGGCCTTGGCCTGAAACCATCCTTCACCTTTATTTCTCTACCTGAGACTAGATGCAGCCTTCCTCTGCAATCCCTTTCTTCTCACATTTTAACCACTTTCTTCCTCTATGTGAGAATGGTCATTTCTGAGAAGCCTTTCCCAACTGTCACTAGTTTACCAGTAAGGTAAGCATTATAACGAAGCATCATAACAAACTCTGGCTGATTTAAGCCGATAAAAAAAAAAAAAAATCCGAGCCCACAGTTCTACGATGGCTGCAGAAGCAAGCTTAAAACATACATCAAGATGTATGCGCCAAACCATTGTGCCGAGGACCCCACTGCCATCCTCACTGACCACCGGATACCCCGGCTTGCATTGCTGCTTCCACCACCCAACAAGCCCAAAGTGGGTTCTCTCTGGTTCCTGCTTCTTTGTGTCACTAGTTCTCAGCCCAGAGTTTGGGGTGGCTGCATCTGGAGGTGAAGCCTGGTCAGACATCTATGCCCTTGTTATAAGGAAGGCTGGCATTTTTAATTAGTGGCAGACACATTCCACCCAGTGTCTCACCAGAGAACTTTCAAGCAGGAGCATTGGTCAACAGCAGCACTGTAGCCTTTGGTGTTTTCTTCAGTGATGGTGCGCGAGTGCAAGGGCCGGCACACCAACTGGAACTCCCAGCACTGGCCACGTGGACAGCACTCCCCTCCTGGAACGCCATTGGCTTCCAGTTGTTTGTAGCTTTGAAGATTCATTTCTTTTTAGAGAGCGAGAGAGTATGCGTGCATGCACACACACACACACACACACACACACACACACACACGAGAGGTGGGAGGGACAGTGGGAGAGGGACAAGCCGACTCTGTGCTGAGTGTGGAGCCCTGCGCAGGGCTCGATCTCACCATCCTGAGATCACAACCTAAGCTGAAACCAAGAGTCAGATGCTTAACCGACTGTGCCACCCAGGTGCCCCTGTTGTTTATAACTTTAAAATGTTCTCAGGGGCGCCTGGGTGGCTGAGTGGGTTAAAGCCTCTGCCTTCAGCTCAGGTCATGATCCCAGAGTGCTGGGATCGAGCCCTGCATCAGACTCTCTGCTCAGCGGGGAGCCTTCTTCCTCCACTTTCTCTCTGCCTGCCTCTCTACTTATTTGTGATCCTCTGTCAAATAAATAAATAAATAAAATCTTTGTTTTTTTTAATAATAAAATAAAATGTTCTCAAATACACTATCTTATTGGATTCTCATAAAAACCCTCTGAGGTAGGTAGGGATCCATTACTGACCCATCTGGTGAACTGGAAACTGAGACTTTAAAAAAATTGAAATTTGGGGGCACCTGGGTGGCTCAGTGGGTTAAAGCCTCTGCTTTCGGCTCAGGTCGTGATCCCAGAGTCCTGGGATCGAGCCCCACATCGGGCTTTCTGCTCAGCAGGGAGTCTGCTTCCTCCTTTCTCTCTACCTACTTGTGATCTCCGTATGTCAAATAAATAAATAAAATCTTAAAAAAAAAATTGAAATTTACCCAAGGTACATAGCTAGTAAATGACAAAACTGAGTCTTCAGCCTGAATTACTGCAAGACAGCCTCCTGAAAGACCAGAGGAAGAAACCACTCCTGACTTGGCCAGCAGAATTTGATCAGTGATAGACCTTTTCTCTGTTTAGTCCATCTTCCCCAGACCAATTGGGAAAATATATTTGGCCTCTATATCCCAGCTCTTTCTGATCTTCAGGAACCCCAGGTCTTGGTTATCTCTTCTCCTACTGAATATCCAGCTTACCCAGACCAACCCTTGGGTTACAGAGAAACTTTTTTCTTGGGCACCTAGAGCCTGTTGGTAATTTCTTTAAAATAGGATTCTGATTTAATTTCTTTAAAATAGGATAAATAGGGATGCCTGGGTGGCTCAGTTGGTTGAGCAGCTGCCCTCGGCTCAGGTCATGATCCCGGCGTCCTGGGATCGAGTCCCGCATTGGGCTCCCTGCTCAGCAGGGAGCCTGCTTCTCCCTCTGCCTCTGCCTGCCACTCTGTCTGCCTGTGCTCACTCTCTCTGACAAATAAATGAATAAAATCTTCAAAAAAAAATAAAATAAAATAGGATAAATAGGTACCTGAGTGGCTCATTCCGTTGAGCATCTGCCTTCAGCTCAGATCATGAGCCTAGCAGGGTGCTGGGATTGAGTGCCGCACAGTGGGCAGCCTGCTTCTCCCTCTCTACTCCCCCTGCTTTTGCTGCTCTCTCTCTCCCCATCAAATAGATAGATAGATAGATAAACAAACAAACAAATAAAATAGGATTCAGTTAGAGTGCCTAGCTGGCTTAGTCTATAAAACGTACAATTCTTGATCTTGGGGTTGTGAGTTCAAGACCCATGCTGGGTCTAGAGCTTATTTTTAAAAAATTAAAAAATAGGGGCGCCTGGGTGGCTCAGTGGGTTAAAGCCTCTGCTTTCAGCTTGGGTCATGATCCCAGGGTCCTGGGATCGAGCCCCACATCGGGCTCTCTGCTCCGTGGGGAGCCGGCTTCCCCTTCTCTCTCTCTGCCTGCCTCTCTGCCTACTTGTGATCTCTGTCAAATAAATAAATAAAATCTTCTTAAAAAATTAAAAATTTGGGACGCCTGGGTGGCTCAGTTGGTTGGACGACTGCCTTCGGCTCAGGTCATGATCCCGGAGTCCCGGGATCGAGTCCCACATCGGGCTCCCAGCTCCATGGGGAGTCTGCTTCTCCCTCTGACCTTCTCCTCGCTCATGTTCTCTCTCACTGTCTCTCTCTCAAATAAATAAATAAAATCTTTTTAAAATAAATAAATAAATAAATAAAAAATTTTAAAAGTTAAAAAATTAAAATTTTTTTAAAAATTAAAAAATTAAACTCTTAATTTTAAAAAAGTTTGTTTTTTTTTTTTAAAGAGGATTCAGAACACCCAGCCTTTTCTCTAACCCCATGGAAGGCCTTGGAAAGGGTCCCCAGAGTTTCAAAAGCAGCTGGTCTGTGGAGCTGCTTTCTTATCCTGTCCCCTCCCTGTCACCTCATTGCATTTCTCTGTCCTTCTTTGTTCTCTTCTTTTTTTTTTTTTTTAAGATTTTATTTATTTATTTGACACAGAGATCACAAGTAGGCAGAGAGGCAGGCAGAGAGAGAGAGGAGGAAGCAGGCTCCCTGCTGAGCAGAGAGCCCGATGCGGTGCTCCATCCCAGGACCCCGAGATTGTGACCTGAGCTGAATGCAGAGGCTTAACCTACTGAGCCACCCATGCACCACCCTTTGTTCTCTTCTTTTTGGGTCTGTGGCCCCAAACAATGTTTCTTCCACCTCCTTCCTACCTCTTTGTCTCTGTCCATTGTCTCCTGCTCAGCAGCAAGTAGAAGCATCCTCCAGTGCTTTCTCCTTTTAGTCCCTCCTGGAGCCAGGAGCTGCTTCCTTTTGTGGTTTTTAAGAGTTTAGACTCCACAGGCATATTTGAATGCATGAATTCCTTTTGCCACTGCTCTAGAGGATCCCTCCTTTCTCGTATGCTGGGACCTGGAACTTCACAGCTTCTGCTGCTTCTCCTCCCCATTTCCAATAAAGTCATGGTGCTCCTTCCTTTTACTTTGTGAGGACCCTTTCCATTCTGTGTGCAGAGTGCGTACATGACAATGGAATGCCAGATATTGGGGCTTTGAGTCATGGCATCTCCCATCAGGGAGCACAAAACTGGGCTAGCCAAACCCCTAGGATGTCATAGGCTTTAGCATCTCATGGACTTCTGGCTCTAACACCATGTGTCCCTATTTTAGAAGGAGACCCTTTAATAGTCCTCCTAAAAGAGAGGTTGCCAGGGAAGTATCATCTGGACTGTAAACTGGAAAATCCCAACACTTCCTGTTCCCACTGTCACTTGTCTTTGCAGCTGAGCATTATGCAGAAGGCAAATTCCCAGCCATCAGTGCAGCCCTCCGGAGCTCTACCATGGATGAGCCGGGCAAGCACCAACACCTCAGATCCTCAGCAGCGAACAGCTTAATAGATGGCCGAGTCCCCAGTCAGTCTTCCTCACCTGGAGAGATTTCAGGAAAAAATATTCATCCTCAGAAGCAGTGCCGTTCCCTCTCTAGATTTCAGTCATTTGCATACCAGAGAGTCACTCTGTCCATATGAGTCTTATACCCCCAAAACGTGATTCTTACAAGCCAGTGTAGCCCTCTATGCCCTCTTCTAGCACCAGCAGCAGTATGAGCCGTTTTCTAACAGAACTCTAGGTTTTCTCACCCGCACCCCATCCTACTCAGTTAATGAGATCATCTCTGGCAACAATCCCGGTGGTCAAGTTTGACCTCCCGCTCAAGCCAGTAGGAGAGCCGCAGTTGGCAAAGTAAAAACCTGGAGACTCCGGTTGGAGACTCCATGTGAGTCTCTTCTCCTGGTCAGTGAGATGACTCGAATCTCTTCCCTGTGACCCCAGTGATCAATCCTGTGGCCCTGAAAGTAGACGGGGCGGGCACGAAGGGCAAGTCCTGGCTAGCAGGAATCCTTCCCAGCTTCCCAGCAGTGCAGCTTTTCATCCGCAGCTTGTCATTCCCTTGTCCCACTGGTTTCTCCTCAACTTACCAGCCTCTGTTTGTACTCTCAGGGAAGGCTCCTTAGGATCTGTTTCCAGCCCAGAACTTTTTGAGTGTTCACTGGAACCTGCTTCCAACCCTGGCCAAGCAGAACTAGTACTGCTTGTTGCTGCCCTCCAGATTTCCTCCACCGTACAGAATCCCCGTGAAAATACATCCATCCCCCAAGCACCAGATCTAGTCTGTCTTCCCTGAACCAAATGAGCAAGTCTTCTCCCACCCCCAGGCCAAGAGCAGACCAGAGGGTAGCGGGGGAAATGGGTAGGGCCGGCCAAAGAAGGCTTAAGTGTTTATTTGGAACCTGGCAGAAACAAAGCCTTGTCTGCGCCACCCAGACTCACTTGCCCTTCTGGTCTGGAGCACTGAGGGCCACAGAGAGTGTTAATTAGAACTAAGACTGTCTGCAGAACGGTCCAGTATCTCTGGAAACTAGGGAGAGACTGGTGAAAGAAGAATAAATGTTGGGCTCTAGAAAGGAGATGAGGAGGCTGACTCATGGCTGTAGAGAGACAAAGGGTAAAAAGGAGCTTTTGCACAAACCCTGAGAGTCTACCCGAAGTAGTATTTCCTTTACTCTTTCCCGGTCATTCTTATCTCAAGGGTGGATCCTAATTGATAGTCACACTCCAGGACCATCCCCAGCCCTAGGGAATGCAGCGGCCTGAGCAGTATCTGGGCCTCCTTCCCATTCCCTTCACTGAAGAAAACAGATGCTTATGAAGCCCAAAAACGAGCAGCTCGGAGGGCAGGACTCCAGGCCAGCCCCAGCCCCGTTCCATAACTTATGTTTAATACTTATAAAAGCCCGGTGCTGGGCGCTTTCTATCCATTCATCTCATAGAATCCCCACTTGACGAGGGAACTAAAGCCTAAAGACAGGAAAGAATCTGCTCAGAGTCCAATTACAACTCTTTTTGGACGCCCGGGTGGCTCTGTTGGTTAAGTGTGTGCCTCTGGCTCAGGTCTCCATCTCAGGGTCCTGGGGCGGAGTCCCGCATCTCCCTCTGCCTGCCACTCCCCCTCCCCTGCTTATACTCTCACTCTGTCAAATAAATAAATAAAATCTTTAAAAAAAAAAAAAAAAAAAAAAAAAAACACTGGGGCGCCTGGGTGGCTCAGTAGGTTAAAGCCTCTGCCTTCGGCTCAGGTCATGATCTCAGGGTCCTGGGATCGAGCCCCGCATCGGGCTCTCTGCTCAGCAGGGAGCCTGCTTCCTCCTTTCTCTGCCTGCCTCTCTGCCTACTTGTGATCTCTGTCAAATAAATAAATAAAATCTTTAAAAAAAAATAAGTAAAAAATAAAAAACAAAACAAAACACAACTCAAGTCCTTTTGACTCAGAAGGTCTTTCCTTTCCGGCATTGTCATCTTTTCTTCCTAGCTTTCCTATCCTTTTCTTCTCTGAGTTTGCCGCTGTGCAGCATGATGCTGTAATAGAAGACTTTGTGAAAAGCCAAGACCTAGCTTTCTCTTCCTATGGGGAAAGTTAGAGAAGTAGGCCTGAGGGTGCTCTTCTCTAAGTACCCTTGCCCTAAAGCTCCAAATGTGTCAATTATATCCCGACAGAGGTTGGGCCTTCTCTTCTGTATATGCTTCGTTTCCTACCTCTGTCATGTACCTGTACTGTCACGTAACCCCCAAACACAACACATTCAACAAACTATTACTGCCTCCTATATTCTAGGCTAGAGGTATAAAGATGAATAAGATTTGCCTCTTCCTGTCCATTTGCCCCCAGTACAGAAACAGGCAAGTAAAGAAATAATTACAGAAAAGTTTCTTGGGTGTGATGGCAGGAGATGGTCAGGGTTAATTAAGGACATAAAAGAGAAATCGGTCAGTTCTGGCCCAAGGAAGGAATTAATGCTAAATCTTGAACTTTGGGGCTATTTATCAAATACACAAAGGGAAGACCCTCTCAAGCAAAGGGGAGCGAGCACTTGAAGGCAAAAACAATCCAATGTGTTGGAAACTGCAGGTCATTTGCAAAATCTAGAATATGGGGTACAAGGGAGATATAGCAAGAAACAAAGTGGAAAAGTTGGGTAGAACAGAAGACATGTCTGAATTTTTTTTTTTTTAAAGAACAGTGTTTTGTTTTTTTAAGATTTTATTTATTTATTCGATAGGCAGAGATCACAAGTAGGCAGAGAGGCAGGCAGAGAGAGGAGGAAGCAGGCTCTCTGCTCAGCAGGGAGCCTGATGCGGGGCTCTATCCCAGAACCCTGAGATCATGACCTGAGCCTAAGGCAGAGGCTTTAACCCATTGAGCCACCCAGGCACGCCAGACATGTCTGAATTCTTAAGGTCTCTAAAGCTGCAGTCAGAAACCCCCCTTAGAAGCTCCAGCCTATGGAAAATATGAACAAACCCAAACATGTCTCTGTCAATCTCAGTCCCATCATCAAGGATCTTCATCTTGCTGCACCGACCCCTTCGAAGACTGAAGTAGAGCGTCAGGAAAGCCAAAATTTCTGCCTTACCTATCAGGGTCACATTCAACTTCCCAAGTTATGACAAGAAACATTGGATCCCTAGAAGCCACGGGAAGCTTGCCCAGAAAGAACCGATTTTCAGCCAGCTGGTCAGCTTTTTCTGTCTGAGCCAATAGAGGGCAGGAAAACTCTCCTGTCTCCTGCTTGTGCCTCATACCTCCAGGCAAGAAGTAGAAAACATGCCCCTGGTTCCCCCTACCCCTTCCAGACTGTTGGTTCACTGCCTCCATTCTCTAACTATTATTCCTAGAAAACCAACCCTTTCCTTACCTTCCACCCCATCACTGGTCATCCTCCAGGGTGCTCCCTTAAATATATTGAAGGCTCATAGTCTTCCTCTTCGCTCCTTCTCTTCTAAACATCTTAGACTACTTACACTCAGCTTTACAATTCTCTGAGCTTCTCTATACTCTAACCAACCCTCATCTCCTTTCAACTTTTGCTCTCCACTTGATAATCATACCCTATCCTCATCACTACCCAGGACCTCTGAAATCTTTCCTGTGCCAGTAGCTGTGCTGGATACTGGGGTAGGAACATAAATACCCCGGTCCTACCCTTGAGAGTCTTACAGGGAAGTGTAGGAGAATGAGATAATGACATAGAGACAGAGATATGTATCAGGTGGTGTTTTCACAGAGCAGGAAATGGACAGTTTGGAAGGGAAGGTGCCACTAATAGTGGAGCTGCTGGATTAGGGCATTTAGGGCAGAAGTGTGATGGGATGAGGGCCAAGAAAGGCATTCTAGACAGAGGGAACAGCCTGTGCAGAGGTCTAGAGCTACAAAATAGTATGGCTGGCAGGTATACTTGCACAATGGTGGAATGTGAAGCTGTAGGGGTAGGCAAGGATCAGGTCAGGGAGGGCATATTTTGGATATTACAAAACAATGGCCACTGCTTATCCGGCACTTCAGGATTCCTTAAGTCACTGAAATCTCACAACAGCTCTATGCAGTAGGTGGTATTATTTCCATGTGAGGCATCCTCCCTCTCCTTTTGATATCTCCATTTAACTGTTGAGTGTCCCTGCTTCTCACCCTTTCCCCCTCACCCCCTACCATTTGGCCACACCACAGTATTTCATGCTCCCCTTCCTTGTATCTTTATACCTTTGCTCATGTTGTTCCAGCAACCTAGAATGCCTTCCCTTTGATACACTGCCTGAAAAACCTGTATTCATCTTTTAAGACCCATCCAGTTTCCCTCCTGTGTGAAGTGTCCTGGAAGCTAGGTTTAGAAAGAATGAGTCCACAGGCTCCTGGTGGCTCAGTTGGTTAAGCAGCTGCCTTCCACTCCAGTCATGATCCCCAGGGTCCTGGGATCAAGCCCTGTGTCAGGTTCCCTGCTCAGTGGAGAGCCTGCTTCTCCCTCTTCCTGTGCCTTCCGCTCTGCCCACTTATGCTCTATCTCTCTGTCAAATAAATAAATAAAAATCTTTTTAAAAAGAAAGAAAGAGTGAGTCTTTCCCTTCTGTGTTAGAAAATGCTGCCTCTCCTGTAATCCCTTTGGCAAGGTGTATTCCCAAGACCTTCTCAAGGGCAGAGCCACATAGGAGACAAATAAATGTTTATGAACGCAGAAGTTAGAAATAATTTGGTTTGAAATGACACCTTTATTGCCAGTTCTCAAACAACTTTTTTCTTTTCTTTTGTAGCCAAACGAGTGAACGAGGTGATCGTGGGGAGTGACCAGCTCATGGAGATCTGAGTTTTGAGCAAGTCAGACTCCTTTCTCTTGGCCCTCAGAACTACAGATGTTGGCTGGCCCACCTGTTTGACTGTGTATTTATTTCCCAATAAAGAAGGGCTCCCATGGGGCACCTGGCTGGCTCAATCAGTAGAGCATGAGGCTCTTGATCTCGGGGTTGTGATTTTGAGCCCCACATTGGGTGTAAAATTTATTTAAATAAACTTTAAAAGTGGGGGGGGAGGAGCACTCCCATAGGTATGCCAGAGACTTGTGGAGTAGTCGCAAGCTCCACTGATGTGGTGGGCTCCAAGGATACACAGTGTGAGCTTGAGTCACACGGTAAAAACCTTCTAGAGCCAAGCCTAGTCCATAAAAGCATCTTCCACCTGAAAGGACCCAGAGGTGCTTCAATTCCTGACCCTGATCAGGCTTTCTAGACCCACAGGCCTAGCTGCTGGCAGCTGCCAGTTTGGGCAGCCTGGTCCCCGTCCTTAGTCCAGGACTTACTCCTCTGTTCCCCATACCTGCCACACGGATTCCCAGCCCCTGCCACCACCCCACCCCCTCACCTCCCTCACCCGCCATTCACTCCCTACTTCCCAGTCACTAGTCAGTTTTTCCAGGTCAACTGCTGTCTTTTGGAGACTTAAAACATGCAGGAGGCTGCCTTGGCCTAGGCATCAAGCCTAATTCCACTGGTCTCACTGGAGGCAAGAGCAATAAGAGAAAGCCATGGGCCCCTTAGCTCATGCCTTCAGCTCACATCATGATCCCGGGGTCCTGGGAGTGAGCCCTGTGTTGGGCTCCCTGCTTAGCAGGGAGCCTGCTTCCCGCTCTCCATCTGCCTGCTGCTCTGCCTGCCCATGCGTGTGCTCTTTCTCTCTGATAGGTAAATAAAATCTTTTTTAAAATAATTAAATAAAAATAAAAGAGAGCCGTGATCTATGAAGCCAGACAGACTCCTTCTCACCTCCCTTAATGAGGAGTCTAAGGTCTATTCAACCTGGTAAGTAAGAGCCAGGAGCCCATATCATGATTTGAAATTCTTTCTGACTCTTCTCCAGCTGCACTCCTTTATATCCTAATTATACTGCCTCTCCTGCTTGAGATAATTAAGAAGTGAGACTTCCATACTCACAGCGCTTCTGGAATCCTGTCCACCTTCCCCTACCACCCCCACTCCCAAACACACGTACCCTCGGCTCTTGCCTGTCCCTGCACTACTTTACAACCTGCAGGTGTCTGGTGGAAGATAAAAGTGGTTCCTGGGGTGAAATTTCACCTCCTAGAATTATCAAAGTAAAGGTTTCCCTTGATGTGTTCACTGTGGGTGGCAGTAATTATAAAGAATGATTTGAAATACTGGTTTCCACGTTGCTTTAAAAATCCAAAGTCTCTAAAGTTCATTGGAGTAATCTTGCTGGAATCTTAGCACCGCTCTCCTCGAACTTGAGAGAGACTGGATGAGCGCGCCTGCCCTGGGGGGTCTCCACCTCCACCAGCCTTCTTGGGAGCTCTCAAGCTCCACATCCCTACCACTGGGGGGGACAAGGTTTGCCCTCATCAGACAGGAGCTGAAATGGGCCAGCGGAAGTGCTTGAAAGAGACAGGACTTCGGGGAAGGAGGGAGTAAAGAGATGGGGCAGTGCCCCGGTTGGGGGGGGGTCCCCCTTTGGCAATGCAGTGAAATCTGTGGATTCCAGACGACTCCAGGTGGAAGAAGACCTGCCCTCCCCAATGTTGCTTGGCTTTGGGCGATTCACTGCCTCACTTCTGTCCCTGTGTTTCCACATCTGCAAAATGGGAAAGTCACACTGGATAACTTTTAAAGGCTCTTCCTATTCTCAAATTCTGTCCCTCTCTCAGTGCTTTCTGACCCTTGGGATCTGGGTGGCCCAAGAGGCTAGAAGACTACTCCTTGTCAACAGAAAGGGGATGGAACTGGATAGGTTTGGAAGGAAGTAGGCAAGGGGCAAGAAGGGATTGATTAAGCTGTTCCAGAACCTTCCTATACCCCTTCCTGATCTTTCCCACGGAGCCCTTGGAATCTCTGACAATAAGGTAGAAGAAAGACGTCTCCTCTAACTTTCCTTGCACAAGCCCATGAGCAGCCCTGCTCCAAGGAAAGGAGGGAGCTGGAGAAAAGAGGACAGGGTAGGGGTTTCCCAGGGGAAGGCCTTACTAAATGTAAGTCCCAGCCGGGAACAGCCCCCGGCCCAGGACACTGCTGCGATTGTCTCCAGCAGCACCGGGATTGACTGGGTGCCCAAGATGCTTTAATTTCTCTTCTCTTTGCTCTATTTGTTTGCCAAAAGGCAGGGACCATTTTTGTTTCCTTTTGGCAACAGCTACAGAGAGTGTGAATATACCTAAGATATAGCGAGCAATGAATGTCCACTGGCTAGCCGCCTGTCCGTGGGAAAGAAGCCAGAAGAACCAGGCAGGTAAAGGAATCCCCTTTCCCAGGGATGCTCCATGAGGGAAGTGAAGGAGAAAAGGAAGGGGGCTTTCAGTACTGATCACGGAGGACTCTGGGGAGGTGTTGAGCAACTACGCCTGGAGTTCTGGGAGCTCACCAGATCAGATAAAATTTGGCGTCTACTATTCCGGGAACCCCTCCCCCACTAACACCTCACCCCCACCTGCCACCAGGAGCTCCTGAGCCAGTAGGGGGACTGACTGCCAAGGCTGCCCTCCAAGTGTTTTCCCAAGGCCAGAGGCCAAACTTCTTCCCAGTCCCTCACCACATTACTCTTCTTATCCGACTCCCAACCATGGAGGTGGCAGGGAGGGGGATCGTGGGGAATTGTCTTTAGCTGGAGCCCCAAAAGCAATCTAGGGGCCTACAGGGCCCATTTTATAAGCTGTTTCTATTTCTAGAGAACTGCAGAAAGCATACTTTCCTTATCCACAGCCATCCCTACCCCTAAGGAGGTACAGAAGCCAGGCCTTCGTATGCTGCTTTCTAAATAGTTAAATGTGTCTGAGGAAGGGGAAGTGGGTGTGGGAAGGACCACCCAGACACAAGGTCTAGAAGGCTGCGCTCTAATGGAGCTCACAGGGAAAGAAAGAAGCTGGGCAGGAGAACACATTCTACTTGAAGCCAGGATGATTTGTCCTCGACCTGACCCATCTGCCACCACCCAGAAGGACTGCATCAGGGGCTTTTCTGCTAGAGATAAATAGGGAGGTTCTGCTTTGATTCTCAGCGGCTCTCTCCTTACTCCACCTTCAAGGTAAAAGGCCATTTTCTGATCTCTGGTTGCTGCCTCTGACACTAAAGACTTGACAGGTGCTATTGGCCTAAAGCTGCCCGCAGGGAAGGGGGTATATAGTCCCAGGCTTGGCCATTAAACATAATGGATAGCAGGGGGACTGGGGGTTTTGGTGGTGCCAGGGCTCCCTGCTTCCCTCTTCTGCATCTCAGGGTTACTGACTTTGCCAGGCCCAGATAACAGAAGCCAGCCCAAAACATGAGTGAGAAGCCTGGGAAAATGCCAAGGAAAGAGGGTCTGCCCTCCTAGTTGCTCCCACATGGACCCTACCCTGAAGCCAGGCTGGTCACTTTCCAATACCATGTGTGTGTGTGTCTGTGTGTCTGTGTGTGTGTGTTTCACCTCACTTTTCCTGACACTGTTCCTCAGCCACATATATTATCTCATTTAATCCTTATGTCAATTGCCCAAGCTCTCATAAGCAGACCTTGAACCATGTCTTCTCCTTTTGGATTTGGTCATCTTTCCACCTCTCCCATCCAATCCCTCTAACTCCCCTGCGTATCCCAGCTCACAGTGGTTTCCCCTGTGGTCTCTGTGCTCTCCCTTAGGCTATGAACTTCTTAAAAGCAGGTACTCTGCAAATCTCAGAGCTTAGCAAAGGAATAGACACATAATAGACCTTAAGGGCTATTTGTCTCAATCAGTAATTAGATTTACTCCTTGGTGATAATGAATTAATTAGATTGCTTTTCTCTTTTCTCTTATTCTTTGGAGAACTTCTCTGGTTTGAGTCCAAAACACATTCCCAGATCCAGTGGAAGTGACACTGAACAAGGCTGTTCCACAGTGAAGCAGACTGCTTATAGAGAGAAAAGAGGGCCTTCTACTACCCTTCCTGTTCCCTGGGGTCTGTGGCTTCAGCTTGCCCTAGCTGAGCTCAGCTACACTCAGGAAATCACTTTGTTGCGGAAAAGAAAGGTCATCGTGGAGCTTGGAGAAGCCAGAGGGCACTAGGCCCTGGGTTGGAATGGTTAGAACTGCAGACCAGTTTCTCCCACACTGGGTCTTTGGACTTTGGCAAGAAATTTTCCCAGCAGGCAAGCCCTACCCTGGAAGCATCCACAGAAATGCTGGACCTGACCACAGTTGTTAGCAATGATGGGCCTGTGGTAGAAACAGAGTCCCAAGGCCCAGATGATTAGGAATCCTTCTGCATGGACTTTGTCTTGCAGAGTCTGGTGAGAGGAAAGGAGGTCTCAAGAGCTACATAGAGCAAAGTCTTTCTACTTGGGTACCCAGCCATACTCAGCTATGGCCCCAAGAGCAATCCAAGGGCCCTTACAGCTAGTTTAGAGGCGATTTCTATAATCAGAGAATTGCTGAGGGTACACTTTCTTTTTTTTCCCCTAAAAATTTTATTTATTTTTTGATAGCAGGAGAGACAGGGAAAGAAAGCATAAGCAGGGGGAGTAGCAGAGGGAGAGGGAGAAGCAGGCTCCCCACTGAGCAGGGAGCCCCATGGTGGGGTACGGGGTTCAATCCCAGGACCCCGGGATCATGGCCTGAGCCAAAGGCAGACACTTAACCGACTGAGCCACCCAGGCGCCTCTGAGGGTGCACTTTCTTGAATCCTCCTATTCCCCCATCTTCCTCAGAGGCCGAGGTACACTTTCTTTATCCACAACAGGTTAACAGGGAAGAAGAAAGTGCTATGCACCTACGCTGCTTTTAATGTTTTAATGTGTAGTTACTAGGCCAAAAGCATTATGCATGAATTAATTCTTCCATAGGCATTTTGCTGTATGAATGGACCAAGAGATGGGACAAACCTGTTAGGTGTTCAACCCCACAGCCTAAAGTTTCCCTTTCCACAGGACGGAGGCTCTGGAAATACTGTTAATGGACACGTTTTCAAAAAACAATTCGGGAATGTGTAGCAAGAGCCATAAAAATGTTCATACTTTTTAACCCAACACCCTCACTTCTGGGAATCTGTCCTAAGGACATTCTCCAAATAATTGATACAAAGACTATGTGGTAACATGAAATGTTAATGATGTAATGGTAAACAAGTCTGGAGGAACTGACCGAGAAATTGGCCAGAGATAGTAGTAGTTGTGTTAGAGTAATGAATTTATTAGTTTTTTTTCTCTTTCCCAAACCTTATATGTTAGAGTATTGATTTTACCTCCTCTGACACTCAGGGTTAATCATTCAGAAACCTGGCAGAAAGAGCACTCAAGACAATTTAATAAATTTAATAAAGGAATTATTCCCTGTTTCCAGTCCTTTACACCCTGGTTTCTGCAACTCTCAGTGACTCACTCAACCATTACTGAGCACCTTAATTGTCAGTGAGGGAGACAGACTTTCAAGTCCATAAATAGTGTGTTACAAGGAGCACAATGAAGGGCCTGCCAGGAGGGAGGTGTGAATCAAGGAAGGCTTCAAGGAAGTGTGATTGGCTCGGGTTCGTTTTGAGGGTTGTCTTCCAAGACAACAAGGCCACAACACGTCCAAAGGCAGAAACGCCGAGAATAACATGGTGCTTTTAAGAAATTACATCTAATTCCCCAGGGCTGGAAGGTACATTGAGTAGATGTGAAGGAATTATGGGAGAGAAGGCTTTAGTTAGATTGTGCAGGGCTCCGTGCTCCAGATGGGCTTTGTGTTTTGGAGCGATCATCAGATTTGCATTTTAGAGAGATGACTGTGGCCTCGGTGGAGAGTGGACTGAAAAGGGCAAGAATGGAGGCAGCAAAGACTGAAGTCTTTGGGTCTTGGCTGGGCCTGCCAGCAGATACCCTTTCTCAGCATTGGCGTCTCCTGGCTTACGCTTGGCCAGCGCGGTGCCTCCCCGGGATCTCCCTCCCTGCTCCTCCCCCAGGGCCCCGCGGGCGGCCGGGGAAGCGAGGCGTGGGGTGGCCCTGCCTGGGTGGTCTCCTGCCCCGCCCCCACCCGCGGCGCCGTCGCCTAGCAGCGGATCCGGCTGCGCGGCTCCGGGTAATTTGCGGACCCCTCAGCCAATGGGAGGGCGTCGTCCCGGCCCGCTCCCTTTTTCTGGAGCTAAGGACGCCTCCTCCTCACTGCGTTCCCCACCTCAAGACGCGCGGGGTGTCGCGGGCCGGTCGCTCTGCCTGCACGCGGGACCGACTCCCGCACCCGCGCCGCGCTGCGCTCGCCCCCCATCGCAGCCGCCGCGGCACCCCAGCACCCCACCCTCACGCACGCCGCGCCTAAGCGGCCCCACTGAGTCCCGACGCGGGGCTCCGCGGTACCTGGGTACCAGGCCAGCTTATGAAGAATCCCAGATAACGCGGGTTGGGGGCGCCCACGCCCCCCATCCCCGCCGGCATGGCTCGGCCGCCGCCACTCCAAGAGCTGCCCCCTGGCTATACACCCCCAGCTCGAGCCGCATCACCCCAGGTGAGTGGATGGGAAGCCAGAGGAAGAAAGATGGGGAGCAGATCTAGAGATTCCCCAGGTTTGCCGTTCTACAAGGTGTAATGTCGCTATAGCGAAGGGTTATAGCGTGTGTGTGTGTGTGTGTGTGTGTGTGTGTGTGTCTGCGTCTTCTCATCTGGCCGGTGAGAGTGTGTCTGGATTTCCCCTCTGTCCACCTGAGAACAGATGAGTGCATATGTGTCCTACTCTCAGGAAAGAATCGGGTATGTATTGGGGCGGGAAAATGGGGGAACAAGAAACAGTTATATCTTTTCCACCTTTGGGCCTTGTGTCTGTGTAGGTTCTACCTGTCCTGCATCCCAGAAACCAAGAACCTGGGGCTTGGCAGGGGGTGCACATAAGGAAGAAAGGGGAGGAATTCTTGCACTGTTGCAGTAATGCCTGGCTGACCCTTCTCTTTTCCATCCCAGATCCTAGCTGGGAGCCTGAAGTCTCCACTCTGGCTTCGTGCTTACTTCCAGGGCCTGCTTTTCTCTCTGGGCTGCGGGATCCAGAGACACTGTGGCAAAGTGCTCTTCCTGGGCCTGCTGGCCTTTGGAGCCCTGGCACTGGGTCTCCGCGTGGCCATCATTGAGACAGACCTGGAACAGCTCTGGGTGGAAGGTGAGTTGTGGACACTAGTCAGAGCTGCTTGGGTATGGTGACCCCAAGATAAGAACAGGGTGAGGAGCTAGCTGTTGAGTTCTGGTGGGCTCCGCCCTGGGTCTGGAGAGGGTACCTGCCTGCCAGAGCCTGGGCGGCTAGGAGTAGTAAATGGACATCTGCAGATGATGGGCCCCTGTGAATAGGTATGAAGAATAGTTATCTGTGAGTTTGTGTGTGTCTGTGTGTGTAGCAATTATTATGTGTAGCAATTATTACCCACTTTTTATGGGTATTTTTTACTGCATGGCAGGGTTTGCAAAGGCAACCAAAATCTTTCAGTAGCAAGGAGAGTAAAATACGTGCTGGGATATAATATACAATAGAATATATAATATGATGATTGGAATAAGAGAAGGCAGGGAGAGATCACACCTGACCAGGAGAATCAAGAAAATTAACACCTGGGCTCGGGAAACTGAGTAAATAATCTAGCAGGCCTCCATGCAGAGGTCCCATTCTTGGAGTCCCATGCACTGAGACCTCCTGCAACCACTCAGTAGAAAAAAAGTGGTGCAGGGTCTACACTTTGAGGAAACAGCGAGGTCAGACACAACCACATCCTCACTTCCTGGTGGAAGCATTAGATAAAAATGATTTCTTATTAATAATTTTGGCATATCTCCTTTCCTGGGGCCTTTCCTATACTAGCCTTCAATAGAGTCAAACTCTCCTCTGTTCTTTCCTGGGAAATTTGCATTGGTGGGTCCCCCCTAAACCTCCCCAGCCCTGGCCAACACCCAAAGGCAGGCCCAGGTTAGAGTCTCACACCCTTGAGTTATTTCAAATGCTGGCAAGCCTGAGGATGCAGAGCAGATGTTTCTTGGAGCCTGCATGCCTGCCTGTTGGGCTCCCACACCCCATCCCCACCCTGCCCCAGCGCTCCGCAGCCTCACACATACGTACGCACTCTAGGCCAGCCCTGGGGTCCAGAGCAGATGTTTCTCTGTGCCTGCCTGCCTGCTCCCAGCCCCAGGACACACATGTGCATACATGCACATACACATACCCCACCCACACCACAGCTGCCTGGGTGGTCCCAGATGACTGTTGGATTTCCTGCCACAATAGAAGCTGTTTCCCCCCCACCTTCCTCCTTCATTTCCCAGATCTTTCCCATCTAAACACTGCTTGAACCTCCATGTTCCTCATCCTCTCTCCTACACCCTAGCACAGGACAGGCTAGATCCCACCAGATCTTTGCTGCTATTTGTGGAGGGGTGATGTAAAAGGCTGGGGGCCAATTCCTAGGGCTGCTTCCTTTATTTCAGAACACTGCTCTGTCCCGTATCAGCCAGGACTGGGGTGAAATAAAAGTGATCCTGACCTGATCTCATCTCTGTACATCCATTGCTAAGGCTTCTCCCAGCAGTGCCCTGGGCAATGAGGGGCTGATCAAAGCAAAGACCAAAGAGTATTCTCTATTCCTTTCCTGTTTTGCGAATACAGAAAGCAAAGAAAGGAGCAGGATGAGTTAGGGTCCCCTCCAGCTTTGCCATGGCGAGAGACAGGCTGTGACTCACCCTTCCTGATCAATTTTAAAGCTAAAAGGCTCAGAGATAGATTGATCTCTAAAATAAAAATATATATAACATTAGATATAAAATATGTACAACATTAGACCCCAACTGGTACTTACAGGAACAGTGATAGAGATGACTTGAAATGGGAGCTGTCCCTGTAAACAAGAGACATGTATCTAGAAGGCAGGATGAAACATACCAGTTGGTGGACCCACTATCCACTCAAAAATGCAAGGCTGAAACCTTGGGAGTCAAGCTCAGTTCTTCTTGCTTACCTAACTGGTTACTAAACCAGCAAATTCTTCTCTCTTAACTTCTTTCATAACAGACCCCTCCTTTCCACCCTTGTGGCTGTTGTTCTAGTTGAGGCCTTTCTCCTGTCTCTGGTAGTACTCTCCTGATTGTATCATTTAATATGCTTTTGGCCACATGAAAGAGAAAAAAGGAAAGGGGGGCAGAAGGAAAGAAAGAAGAACAGGAAATCCGGTAGTAGACAGTAGAGCCGTTCCTGGATGGTTAATTCAGCAACCTAAGGACATCAGCAAGGACCCATGTTCTTTCTATCTTTCTCCTAACCCTTCTTCAGCATGTTGGGCTTTTGTCCTGTGGCTTATCACCTCCCTGTCCCAAGTGGCTACTGCAATGGTCCCTTTTTGGAAGTGAGGGAGAATTTACCAGAAGCCCTCCCCCCTCCCCCCAGCTGACTTCCCATTTGGTCACTTGGGCAAGAACTGTGGAGCAGCCAATGCCTAAACCCTTCACTTGGCAAAGGCAGTGGAATTACTGTGATTGACTAATCAGATCTCACCCCCTGAGGCTGGGGAGGGATCTAGCTTCCCTGACTCACTGGGCCTTTCAGAGGATGGCCAACAAAATCAAGTCCATTAGAGAAGTGACCAATCTTCTGCAGGACTTGCCTTCTAATCTGCCTCCACACTGCCCTCCTGTGGTGTGTCTAGTTCTGTCCAAGTCGGTCCCCTGCTTAGAGCCCTTCCACCACTTTCTGCGAGGTTCTGGGGAGTCTCCAGAATCAAGTTCAGCCTCCTTAGCACACATTTTAGGCCCTCCGAAACCTAACTCTTGATTTCTGCTCCAGAATTGACTCTGCCTCACTCAGCAATGCTGAGCCTTTGGCAGTTCCCTAGACCTACTTGGTCCCGAACGCCTTTTCGTGACTTCTTCCCTTGGCCAAAAACCCTGTTCACTCACAGCTCCGCTCCAGAATGTGTTGTTAGGTGATGAAAAAGTCAGGTCATCTCATTCTCTGCTCAAAACCTTCCATGGCTCCCAATTTACTCAGAGAAAGTCTGCGTCACTACAGTAGCTTACAGGCCCTAACATGTGAAATTTCTGGACCAAAGATTATGGACATTTCTCAGGGTCTGATATATATTCCAATATTGCTTCCCTCCAGATATCATACCAGCCTACACTCTGATGGTAGGTTAGGGTGCACTCCTGTAAGCCAGCAATGAGGGCTATCATTTTTATTTTTGTTAAATTGATAGATGGTAATTTATTGCTGTTTTAATTCATATTGCCTATGATATAGGATTGTATATATTACCATTGTAGGATTACCTATAAGGTGGGTTCATTTTCCATGCTAGCTAACAACTCAGAGTCTCCCTTTTGTAAAGGTACAGAAGTTTTTAACAGACTTGTTGATATTGATGTCTCCTTCCCCTGTTCTCCTCCTTCCCCCCCATTCAATCTTTTTTACTCCAGTTCTTTCTCATTTTTCTGTCCCACAGTCTCTTTCTCAGCAACCATTAAATAATAATTCTTTATCCCTACTTTGTGCTGGGCAGTTTCCTAAGTACTTTGCCTGCATTGATTCTAATTCTGCCAAGGTAGGCACATTCCCCATTTGACAGATGAGGAAATTGAGGGCAGAGAGACTGGGTCATTTGCCCCAAGCACAGACCAAGTGTTAGAGCCCAGGCTCAAAGCCAGATGTGTCCAGAGCCTTCAGGCTCTCCATTACACCTGCTGTCTCTCCTTGGCCACACAGCACATCCCAGTTCATCTGTCCTCACATCTGTCACCATCATTGTTGTCAGCCAAGGTTTACTTTTTTCTTTGCCTCATTTTTTCCAAGTATTCTCTATTTTCTTTGATGTTATACTTTATATTTTCACTGTTTCTTTCTTTTGCTTTTTTTTGTTGTTGTTGTTTTAAAGATTTTACTTAATTTTTTGACAGAGAGAGACACAGCGAGAGAGGGAACACAAGCAGGAGGAGAGATAGAGAGGGGGAAGCAGGCTTCCTGCTGAGCAGGGAGCCCAATGCAGGGCTCGATCCTAGGACCCCAGCATCACAACCTGAGCCAAAGGCAGACGCTTAACCAACTGAGCCAACCAGGAGCCCCTTTCTTGCTTTCTTGATAGCTCTTTCGGGTTCCTCCCTTCTCCTGTGCGCCTCTCTCCTCAGCAAGGTCATTTACTATGAAGAGCTTATTTCTGTCCCCTCCGGTCCCTCCTTGTGGAAGCTCTGGCCTAAGCCTTGTGAAATAAACACTGTAGTCCAGGCCTGGGGGAGGAGTGGGGAGTCAGAGAAGGAAGAAAATGGGACATGTGCTCAGCATGGCTTTGGGAGACCGTATCTGTGAGGGAGGGCCAGGAAAGTGGTTTGAGTGGGGGAGGTGTGAGCATATGGGCAAGTCTGTGTGCAGGGTGTGCGGCCCTCATGAATGAGGTGATCATATGGGTTTGAAAAAGAGACTGGGGAGCACGATGATCGCAGGTGGGGCTGGAGTCTCACAGAAGGTGTACGTATGGGGCCCAGAGGTGACAGGGACCCAACAAGAAGAGGCCCCGGACAGGTGGCAGCAGAACTGAGCCTGAGACCAGACGAAGGCCGTAAAGCCTCAGCGGTGGTTTGGCCCTTGCCCTCCTCCAAACCCCAGTCAGGCCATATCCCCTCACAGCACCGCTGCCCACACACGCCCCGGGCCCCAGTTACAGAGCATGACTCTGTGGTCAGCACAATGCAGGACTGGAGGGGTGCCGAGATCAAGGAGACCGAGGCAGGTCTGGCTCTGGGCCTCCTGTTGCCTGGACAGTGAGATCTGAGATCTGGAACTTTTCTTCCCCTTGGCCCATGTTGGTCCCCATGTCACATCTGCCAGGTGATCCCAGGTACTGCCTACATGAGGAGAAGCAGTGTGCTGACCCCATCACACTGAAGGGGGTCTGATCATCCCCCTCATCTGTGCCACCACAGGCCCATTATGACCAGCTGCTCCTATCCCTGCCCTCTTTAGCATAACAATTTGCAAAAAGACGTATTTCTAGAAAGCACTGCCTGAGACAAGCTGACCTGGGAACCAGCCATAGCACTAGGCCTATTCTTTGAAGAGACCCTCCCAGTGGCAGTCTCCCTTTTTTTTTTTTCATTTTTTTTAAAGATTTTATTTATTTATTTGTCAGAGGGAGAGAGAGCGAGCGAGCACAGGCAGACAGAGAGGCAGGCAGAGGCAGAGGGAGAAGCAGGCTCCCCGCCGAGCAAGGAGCCCGATGTGGGACCCGATCCCAGGACGCCGGGATCATGACCTGAGCCGAAGGCAGCCGCTTAACCAACTGAGCCACCCAGGCGTCCCGGCAGTCTCCCTATTGATTCCTTTTGTCCCTCCTTATCTTCCTCACCAGAGCGCAAAGGGGCTAAGTGAGGGCTCCCTTACCGGGATACCTCCCTAACCCCAGCCCTGCCCCAACTCATACTGACCTCTCATTCTGAAGTAGTTTGCCCCACACTGAGCCATCCTGGTTTATGGGGAAATCTTAGACCACACAAGAATTCCACAAGGCCATCCCGCTGAGGTCTCTCACTTCCACACCAAGCTCCAGATTTAAGCAGAGCGCCAGGAGCTTGGGGAGTCAGCATGACCATCGAAGAAAAAAACAGGGGTTCCTCTCAGAGCACTCCTCCTCTCTGTCCTGGGAAGCCTCAGCCGACTAGGGTCCCACACCCCCAGAGCTCTGATCCACTGAGGCTCTCTTCCCCCCACTCTCTCTCTGTGCTCTGGCAGTGGGCAGCCGGGTGAGCCAAGAGTTGCATTACACCAAGGAGAAGCTGGGGGAGGAGGCTGCCTACACCTCCCAGATGCTGATACAGACCCCACGCCAGGAAGGGGAGAATGTCCTCACACCTGAGGCACTGGACCTCCACCTCCAGGCAGCCCTCACCGCCAGTAAAGTGCAAGTATCACTCTATGGAAAGTGAGTCTGGCTGAGTCCCTGAGCAGCTGGGAGCGAGGCCTGTGCGGCCGGGCTGGCGTGGGAATTCCCCTCTTCTGCTGATCTCTTGTGCCCCGGCCATTTCAGGTCCTGGGACTTGAACAAAATCTGCTACAAGTCAGGAATTCCCCTAATTGAAAATGGAATGATTGAGCGGGTGAGTGTCTAGAGCTGTTCTTTGAGCCTGTGTCTGGGGGAACCTTTTCTGCAAGTAGGGAGGGCTGTGAGAGACGGGGAGGTTAAGAGTTGGGAGGTGGGGGGTTACAGAGGGCATCCTGCAGAGACTGTGGAGAAAGGAGCCCAGGGATGGGACTGATGTGGCCTGGGGTGTCTGTGGCAGATGATTGAAAAGCTGTTTCCGTGCGTGATCCTCACCCCCCTCGACTGCTTCTGGGAAGGAGCCAAACTCCAAGGGGGCTCTGCCTACTTGCCGTGAGTGCCCTGCTTCAGCGAGCTCGGGACTTTCCCTGCAGAAGAGAGGCTGGGAGGACAGAGGATGCTCGAAACCGTACCAAGGGCCCCAAACACCTGTGAGGCTCGGGCCTGAGCACAGGCTGCCCCATGGGTCTCTCCACATCCCCCATCTCCTGGCCTCTGAAGGAAAGGAAGACTTGTCTAATTTAGACAAAACAGAACAAAGAGGGAAAAAAGATCCCCAGAAAGCGACATTGCCCAGAAGAGTTAGCTAGGTAGGGGCTAAGCTGTTGCCGCAGGCCGGAAAGAAAACCTGTTAGAGGCAGGTGTCCACCGGTTATGTGTTAGAGTCAAAGGTAGCCAGCTTGGGAAGGGACTCGGTGGGGCTTTTCTGGGCCTTTTCCTTGTGTTAAGTTCTGTCTGTCCTCATGTCCGTATCAGGGCAGCCACCTGGTGGGCTGGTGTAGCCTGGGAGTTCTGGGAACCTGAGCACTGCAGACCCTTCCTATGGTGGGGCAGATGCATGAGCTGCTAGGAGGAGAATGGGAGACAGCAGGGGTCCCCAGCAGCCTTTTGGAGGGTGGGAATTGATCCTTTACCCTCACCAACCACGGGCTCTCCCCTCAGCGGCCGCCCTGACATCCAGTGGACCAACCTAGACCCAGAGCAGCTGCTGGAGGAACTGGGCCCCTTTGCCTCCCTCGAGGGCTTCCGGGAGCTGCTAGACAAGGCACAGGTGGGCCAAGCCTATGTGGGGCGGCCCTGCCTGCACCCTGATGACCTCCACTGCCCACCTAGTGCCCCTAACCATCACAGCAAGCAGGTGGGTGCCAGCCGGGTGTGCCAGCTGGAGAAAGGCTATTTTCCTTCCCTTTCCCCTCCTCAGATGTTCCTCTCTTCTGGGAGAGAGCAAACTGTGCTCTGTGCTCTGCCTTCCGTTCCCTGGACATTGTCACCGTGCCCCTACTGCGCCAGATACCTAGGCTCTCCCTTTCCCATTCAGTTCTCCTAAGGAACCCTCACGCGGGGCGCCTGGGTGGCTCAGTGGGTTAAGCCTCTGCCTTCAGCTCAGGTCATTCATCTCAGGGTCCTGGGATCCAGCCCGGTATCAGCGGGGAGCCTGCTTCCCGCTCTCTCTCTCTGCCTGCCTCTCTGCCTGCTTGTGATCTCTGTCAAATAAATAAATAAAATCTTAAGAAAAAAAAAAAAAAGGAACCCTCAGGTGATATATGAATCCCTTTGTGCTTTGCTTTTTTTTTTTTTTTTTTTTTAAGATTTTATTTATTTGTCAGAGAGAGAGGGAAAGAGAGCGAGCACAGGCAGACAGAATGGCAGGCAGAGGCAGAGGGAGAAGCAGGCTCCCCGCCGAGCAAGGAGCCCGATGTGGGACTCGATCCCAGGACGCTGGGATCATGACCTGAGCTGAAGGCAGCCGCTTAACCAACTGAGCCACCCAGGCGTCCCCCTTTGTGCTTTTCTAAGGCCAGAGACACCGGTCTTTATCCAAACAGACTTGTACAGAGAAACTGAGGGTAAACCAGCTAAGCACAAGGGTCATACCTAGTTTCCTGAGTGTCTCTGTAGCCCTGTGAATGTTAACCTTTTCCCAAAACCCACCAGAGCTACTCCAGCTCTTCCCAGAAGCCCATTTTCAGGCCTTTCCTTCCTCTAGTGGGCTTCTCTCTGCAGGACAATAGCTGTTCACTTTCAGGGTGGGCGAGAGGCTCCGGAGAATAGTTATCTCCACTGCAGGCAACGGAGCCCCATGGCGGGCATGGTTCCTGGAGGTACGAGCCCAGGGGCCCCCAGTTACCCATGACCAAGGCCTCTCCTGTCCCCCTCTAGGCTCCCAAGGTGGCTCAGGAGCTGAGTGGGGGCTGCCATGGCTTTTCCCACAAGTTCATGCACTGGCAGGAGGAATTGCTGCTGGGGGGCATCGCCAGAGACCTTCAAGGACAGCTGCTGAGGTATGGCCCCCCTGGGGGCTGGCAAGGGGATCCCAGGCGTGGGGATCCAGACTCTTGATTCCAAGCAGCTCCAGCAGAACCCTGCCCCCATTCAGCCCCCGGCTGGGTGCTCCAGCCCACTCTGACCCCTGACTCTCCTCTACTACCACCCCCCCACCCCCGCCAGGGCAGAGGCCCTGCAGAGCACCTTCCTGCTCATGAGTCCCCGCCAGCTGTACGAGCACTTCCGAGGCGACTACCAGACGCACGACATCGGTTGGAGCGAGGAGCAGGCCGGCAAGGTGCTGCAGGCCTGGCAGCGGCGCTTTGTGCAGGTGCGTCTGGAGCCAGGGATGCGGGGGGGACTGAGGCTACGCCCTCCTCCTCTCCCCCTCACCTCTGCCCTGTCCTCCCAGCTGGCTCAGGAGGCCCTGCCTCAGAATTCATCCCAGCAGATCCACGCCTTCTCCTCCACCACCCTGGATGACATCCTGCGCGCTTTCTCTGAAGTCAGTGCTGCCCGCGTGGTGGGAGGCTATCTGCTCATGGTGGGTCCCGCTCCTGGCACCTCGCCCCAATCTCCACCCGCTGCTCCCCCCGGGAAGCTGCCGTCCAAGCCTGTGCCTTCTCTCCCCACAGCTAGCCTATGCCTGTGTGACAATGCTGCGCTGGGACTGTGCCCAGTCCCAGGGTGCAGTGGGCCTTGCAGGGGTGCTGCTGGTAGCCCTAGCAGTGGCCTCGGGCCTTGGGCTCTGCGCCCTGCTTGGCATCACCTTCAATGCTGCCACTACCCAGGTATACCAGGACTCCCGCGCAGGCGTTGGGGGGGCAGTGGTTGTCTCTGTCCAGGCTACTCAGTTCCTCCAGCTACCCGCCCCCGTGCCCCTCCAGGTGCTGCCCTTCTTGGCACTGGGCATCGGTGTGGATGACATATTCCTGCTGGCACATGCCTTCACAGAGGCTCCGCCTGGCACCCCTCTCCAGGTGAGGCCTCATCCGCCAGCCCAGGCTGGTCTGAAGCAGCTCAGCATAGGGTAAGAGCCTCTTGGCTGGGACGCCTGGGTGGCTCAGTTTGCTAAGCGTCCGACTCGATTTCGGCTCGGGTCATGATCTCAGGGCCCTGGGATGCAGCCTTGTATTGGGCTCTGCGCTCTGTGGGGTCCCTGCTTGAGACTCACTCCTTCTCCCTCTCTCTGCCCCTCCCCCTGCTCATGCTCGCTCATACTCTCGTTCTCTCAAATAAATCTTTTTTTTTAAGATTTTATTTATTTATTTGACAGAGAGAGAGAGATCACAAGTAGGCAGAGAGGCAGGCAGAGAGAGAGAGGGAGAGGCAGGCTCCCTGTTGATCAGAGAGCCTGATGTGGGGCTCGATCCCAGGACCCTGGGATCATGACCTGACCCGAAGGCAGAGGCTTAACCCACTGAGCCACCCAGGTGCACCTCAAATAAATCTTAAAAAAAAAAAAGCCTCTTGGTTTAGGCAAACTTAGGCTGGTAATCAACCTGTCTGTGCCTCAGTTTCCACATCTGTAAACAGGGGTGACAATAGTGCTTGTGCTGTGAGGGTGTTGTGAGGGCTGGTGAGAACTCCAGCTGAACAGTTAGAACAGTGTGTGTGACACGTGTGTGGTATGAACAGGGTATGTGACATGTGTGTGGCGCTCTGTAAGTGTGAGCTCCGTGTGGTTACTGTCCCCCCTCCTCCATCCCAAGCTCCCAAGCCTCCCCTTCGCTCTGCCTTGAGGACCCATGGCTCCTCCCCTGTCCTGGCAGGAGCGCACAGGCGAGTGTCTGCAGCGCACAGGGACCAGCGTCGCGCTCACATCCATCAACCACATGGTTGCCTTCTTCATGGCTGCCCTCGTTCCCATCCCTGCACTGCGGGCCTTCTCCTTGCAGGTGAGGCCTCAGGAAAGGGCCCAGGTTCCAGGTGAGCATGAACCCAGGGGCCTGCTTCATCCAGCCTTTGTGTCCCTCCTGTCTGTCCTCCAGGCGGCCATAGTGGTCGGCTGCAACTTTGCAGCTGTGATGCTTGTCTTCCCGGCAGTCCTCAGCCTGGACCTGCACCGGCGCCACTGCCAGCGCCTTGATGTGCTCTGCTGCTTCTCTAGGTACTGTCCCCACGTCTCCCGCCCCATCAGCCCTCACCTCCGTGGCCCCGTCCTGTCCCGTCTCACCAGCATTCCCACAGACCTGTCATCCCCATTCTCTGCCTTTTGCAGCCCCTGCTCAGCTCGGGTGATCCAGATCCTGCCCCAGGAACTCGGGGACAGGACGGTCCCTGTGGGCATTGCCCACCTGACGGCCACAGTTCAAGCCTTCACCCACTGTGAAGCCAGCAGCCAGCATGTGGTCACCATCCTGCCACCCCGCGCCCACTTGGTGCCCCCACCTTCTGACCCGCTGGGCTCCGAGCTCTTCAGCCCGGGAGGATCCACGCGGGACCTCCTAGGCCAAGAGGAGGGACCCAGGCAAAAGGCAGCCTGCAGCTCCCTGCCCTGTGCCCGCTGGAACCTTGCCCATTTCGCCCGCTATCGGTTCGCACCCTTGCTGCTCCAGTCGCACAGCAAGGTGAGACCCTAGGCCTGGAGAAGGCCGGGTGAGCCAGGGCCGGGGCTTCAGTGCGTCTGAGCCCCAAGAAGGGTCGAGGGCCAAGCCCCCCGCCTGAGCCTCCGTGGTCCTCCAGCTTAGCTGCCATTCCCCACAGGCCGTGGTGCTGGCGCTCTTTGGGGGTCTCCTGGGCCTGAGCCTCTACGGAGCCACGCTGGTGCAGGACGGGCTGGCCCTGACGGATGTGGTGCCTCGGGGCACCAAGGAGCATGCCTTCCTGAGCGCCCAGCTCAGGTACTTCTCCCTCTACGAGGTGGCCCTGGTGACACAGGGTGGCTTTGACTACGCCCACTCCCAACGCGCCCTCTTTGATCTGCACCAGCGCTTCAGCTCTCTCAAGGCCGTGCTGCCCCCCCCAGCCGCCCGGGCGCCCCGCACCTGGCTGCACTATTACCGGAACTGGCTGCAGGGTGAGAGGCAAGACGGCCGGCCGGGAGGGCTGCTGCAGGCCCGAGCCCCTGCGGCCACAGCCTGACGCCCCTCCCTCGTCCACCCCCAGGAATCCAGGCTGCCTTTGACCAGGACTGGGCTTCTGGGCGCATTAGTCGCCACTCGTGCCGCAACGGCTCTGAGGATGGAGCGCTGGCCTACAAGCTGCTCATCCAGACCGGGGATGCCCGGGAGCCCCTGGATTTCAGCCAGGTTGGAAGTGGGGCCGGAAGGGTCGGGATGCAAAGAGGGGCCCTAGGCCTCGTGGGCCCAGACGGTCAGCCCTCTCCACCTCTGCAGCTGACCACAAGGAAGCTAGTGGATAAGGACGGGCTGATTCCACCCGAGCTCTTCTATGTGGGGCTGACCATGTGGGTAAGCAGTGACCCGCTGGGCCTGGCGGCCTCACAGGCCAACTTCTACCCCCCACCTCCCGAGTGGCTGCACGACAAGTATGACACCACGGGGGAGAACCTTCGAAGTGAGTCCTGGGGAAGAGGCGGGGACGGGGGGGAGCCCAGCAGGAGCCTCAGCCTGGGTCCACACAGGCCCTACCCACTGCTCCCCCTGCTCACAGCCCCCCCCCTTCCCTGCCACCCCCTACCATCTGCAGTCCCAGCAGCCCAGCCCCTGGAATTTGCCCAGTTCCCCTTCCTACTGCGTGGCCTCCAGAAGACTGCGGACTTCGTGGAGGCCATCGAGGGGGCCCGGGCAGCGTGTGCCGAGGCAGGCCGGGCCGGGGTGCGTGCCTACCCCAGCGGCTCCCCCTTCCTCTTCTGGGAGCAGTATCTGGGCCTGCGGCGCTCCTTCCTGCTGGCTGTCTGCATCCTGCTGGTATGCACCTTCCTCGTCTGCGCCCTGCTGCTGCTCAACCCCTGGACGGCGGGCCTCATAGTGAGTCCTTGTGGGGCTGAGGACACAGACACCCCTGGCTCCCCGCCCCTGCCCTGCCCTGCCCGTCATCCCTTCACCCCGGAGCCCTGGGTGAGCCCTGCCTTCCCCAGGTACTGGTCCTGGCGATGATGACTGTGGAGCTCTTTGGCATCATGGGTTTCCTGGGCATCAAACTGAGTGCCATCCCCGTGGTGATCCTTGTGGCCTCTGTAGGCATTGGTGTTGAGTTCACGGTCCACGTGGCTCTGGTGAGCACAGGCACTGGGGGAGGGGTGGACCCACTGATTCAGGGGTCAACAAATATTTATCAAGCTCCCACTATGTGCTAGTCACTATCTAAGAATTGGTTTCAAGTTCCTGTTCGGGCACCCCCCCTCAAAAAAGAATTGGGGATATAGGGGCACCTGGCTGGCTCAGTTGGTAGAGCATGTGACTCTTGATCTCGGGGATATGAGTTCGAGTCCCACATTGGGTATAGAGATTGCTTAAATAAACAAACTTAACAAAAAGAATTGGGGATATAATAGCAATCCAGGCAGGCTGGTTTTTTTGGTTTTTTTTTTTTTATGATTTTATTTATTTATTTGACAGAGAGCGCACAAGCAGTGGGAGTGGCAGGCAAAGGGAGAGGGAGAAGCAGGCTCCTCACGGAGCAGGGAGCCCCATGTGGGGCTTGATCCCAGAACCCTGGGATCATGACCCAAGCGAAGGCAGTGGCCCAGCAGACTGAGCCACCAGGTGCCCACAGACAGGCTTTGCCTTCAAGGAGCTTATATCTTTTAGTGTAGAGATAAACAAAAACACAGGAACAAATAAATAAGCAGCCATTTCAGCAGAGAGGAGGGGACAAAGCCTTGACCAAAATGGGGACAGAATATAAGTTGAGAAAATGGGAACCAGTAATTTTTTGGATGGTTTTACTGTGAAGGTATCAGAGAAATGGGATGGCAGCTGGATGGCAACAAGCGTACAGACGCTGAGAGGGAGAGGCTCAGCCCCTCCCACAGCTCGGCGTTCTCTAGCTCAGGAGGAGTGGGACGGGGGCAGGGGCCGCAGACCCACAGGCAGCACCGACACAAACCTGGCTGGACCCCGCAAACTGCTCCCTTCCTTTTCCCTCCATAAGAGCCCTGTTCTTCTCCTTACAAGAACGATAGATAGTCCTTGGAGGGTGGGGAAAGCCAGCGTGCAGAGAAGTACAAAGGAAGAATTAGAAATCCTCTGAAATCCCATCCCAACAAGTAACTGTGAGCACGTTGGTGTCCATCCTG
The DNA here is from genome assembly GCF_010015895.1 of Lontra canadensis. NCBI lineage: Eukaryota > Metazoa > Chordata > Mammalia > Carnivora > Mustelidae > Lontra > Lontra canadensis. Next base: position 11,035,415 of record NW_022631054.1, on the reverse strand, counting down.
CTGGACTTCTGGACCGGGATCAGCAGACTTTTTATGTAAAGAGCCAGACATTAAATATCTTAAGCGGGCAGGTCCCAGAGTGTCCCTTGGGATCCTACCATTGTACTGTAGCCCCGAAGCAGCCACAGACAATAATATGTACGTGGATGGGTGTGGCTGCATTTCAGCTAAGCTTTATTTACAAAAACAGGTGACAGGCTTTGTTTGCCAACTCTTCTAGACTTCTCGCTGTGTCTCACTGTAGACATGTACAGTGTTCCCTAAATAGACTCAGGCATACTTCCTGGACAGTTCGAAGCTCAGTTGACCTGACCTGCGAGCCCTGGGGACAGATGAGAAGTTGGGGGCATGGCTGGCCAAGGAGCAGCTACAGGGCCTGTCTGTCCCCACAGGGCTTCCTGACCACCCAGGGGAGCCGGAACCTGCGGGCTGCCTGTGCCCTAGAGCACACCTTGGCTCCAGTGACCGATGGGGCCGTCTCTACATTGCTGGGTCTGCTCATGCTTGCTGGTTCCAACTTTGACTTCATCATAAGGTAGGGGAGGGCTGGGGCAGGGAGGTGCAGCCTGCCTGCGCTGGCCACAGGGGCTACCCAGGCTGACCACCTGCCCCACGCAGGTACTTTTTCGTGGTGCTAACAGTGCTCACACTCCTGGGCCTCCTCCATGGGCTCGTGCTGCTGCCCGTGCTGCTCTCCATCCTGGGCCCCCCACCAGAGGTGACCATACCCTCCCCCTGCTCCCAGCCCAGGGGTTGGGGTGGGACAAGCAAGGGAAGAGTCAGAGCCAGGAAGAAAATCTCAGTGGCCCAAAGACAGGACTCAATTCACAGGGACCCTCCCCATGAGGTCAGCTGAGGCTGGCAGCCTCTCCCTTTGCCCAAACACCATGTCCCTGCCCCTCAGCTTTCCTGGCTTCTTCATGGGACCCACCTTAGTGTTTAGGGTCCAGAGCAAGGTGCAGGGTTTGTCCTAGACCTTCACATCCTGTCCCTTGTCGGCTCTTATATCCTTCTAGAAGCCAACAAGGGCCACAGCTTCCCAACAATCCTGGTGATGCACCAGGGAGCTGCTGTAGGGGACTGACATCCTGGGAGCCCTGGGCTCACTGGGACCGATGTCTCCCCCAGGTGGTACAGATGTACAAGGAGAGCCCAGAGGTCCTCAGCCCCCCAGCTCCACGAGAAGGAGGGCTCAGCTGGGGGTTGTCCCCCACCCTGCCCCAGAGCTTTGCCAGAGTGACTACCTCCATGACAGTGGCCCTCCACCCACCCCCACTGCCTGGTGCCTACATCCATCCAGCCTCTGATGAGCCCACTTGGTCCCCTGTTGCCACACCAGCTGCCAGTGGCTCCAGCAACCTCAGTTCTAGGGGACCATGTCCAGCCACTGGATGAAAGAGTGCCTGAAGCAAGGAGACTCTGCTTGAGCCACATGAGGTCACTGGGAAGTATTGCGGGGTGGGGGGTGGTGTTACTGAATGCAGGACAGCTGCCTGGAGAACCCCGCTGCTGCTGTCTCTCTCATCCCCTCCCCTGCCCCAGCGGTCACAGACCTCCCTGCTGTCCTATGAAACCAGCAGCCTCTGGGCTCAGAGCAGCCTCGACACCAGGCTGTGTGTGTGGGCGCCTGTCCGGATGCGGGGAGAGGCCAGCAATTCAGGCTGCCATCAGGCCCTCTTCTCTCCCCACCCCCACACCCCTGTGCTGCTGGCCCCTAGCAGACCAAGACGGAGGGGTCCTCTAGCACCCTTTGGGAGGCCTGGGCCCCCTATGCTTGGCAGCTGCCCACATCCTACCACATAAATTATTTATATGAAGATGTTTATTTTTGTAGTTTGTATAGATGGTAGCTACGCTGAAAGTTTTATTTTTAAAGAGTGAAATATATTCTATATGAACTCCTCTCAAACGACTTCGGCACTTTTCTTTTGAACAAACGGGAGTTTGCAAGTATGGGGGTGTCATAGTCTGAGTTCCTGAGGCTACTCTAATCCTGGGAGGTAAAGGCCACAGGTGCTAAATTTTTGTAACATAATTTGGGTCCATTTATTCACCTGGCAAGTAATGATGATCAGCAAACGTACGCTGGTCATATAGTTGGCAACAGGACCTGAGTTAAGTGCTCAGTGTGTGAAAAGATACAAAGGTTTTTGATGTCAAATTCTACGCGGTGTGGCTTTCAGGCCGGCCAGGTCCAGCTGCACACACCTCTCCGGCGCAGTGCCCACCTGGCTGGTTCAGCGGCGCGAGGGGCGTGGGCGGAGGTGGAAGGTGAAGAGGAAGCCGATAGGGAGAGGAGTCGGTTGATGCAGAGGTGGGAACAGCAGGTTCTTGGGAGAAGTTTCAGGTGCTGTATGTCTAAACCTAAGGCAAGAGGCCTCTGCAAGTCAGCAGTCTGATGCCCCAGAGGCATCTCTGGCCAGACAGCCAGGAGACAGAGTGGAGGAACTGTCCAGAAACAGATTCTGCTATCTGCCGATGAGGTGCTATATTTAAGCTGATGGTGCTATGATGTCACATAGCCCCATCATACAGAGGCCTAGAAGATTCTGGCCACACCACAGGGCTAGAATCGAGCACCTCACCCTAGGAGATGGGGGAGGCCTTTTATGGCCTTCCCCCAACTATTCCAGGGCTCAGTCTCCAGAGACACAAAGATCCAGCCTGGGTTCTAGCCAGCCACTCACCAGGAACAACCCCACCTTAAGAGCACTGCCTTCTCATATCCCACCACCAGGCTAAAGGCCAGAAAATCACATTCCAACTAAATGCAAAATTAATTAGTTAAATGCATAAACAAAATTACAGCAGTTGAATCAACACTAAAATGCCCAGGGGCGCCTGTGTGGCTCAGTGGGTTAAGCATCTGCCTTCAGCTCAGGTCACCGTCCTTGAGTCCTGGGATCTAGTTCCTGCATTGGGCTCCCTGCTCAGTAGGGAGCCTGCTTCTGCCACTCCCCCCGCTTGTGCGTGTGCTCTCCCTCTATGTCAAATAAAACCTTTTTAAAAAAACACTAAAGTGCAGGAAGCCCAGGTGGCCCAGTCGATTGAGCCGCTGCCTTCCATTCAGGTCATGATCCCAGGATCGAGTTCCTCATCAGGCTCCCTGCTCAGCGAAGAGCCTGCGTCTCTCTCTGCCTCAGCCTGCCACTCTGCCTGCTCTGCTCTCTCTTTCTCTCTCTCTGACAAACAAATAAATAAATAAAATCTTTTTTAAAAAACCTAAACGCTAAAATGCCTAAAAAGATCTAAAAGGAGGGGCGCCTGGGTGGCTCAGTGGGTTAGAGCCTCTGCCTTCGGCTCAGGTCGTGATCCCAGGGTTCTGGGATCGAGCCCCGCCTCGGGCTCTCTTCTCTTCAGAGAGCCTGCTTCCTCCTCTCTCTCTGCCTGTCTCCCTGCCTACTTGTGATCTCTGTCTGTCAAATAAATAAATAAAATCTTAAAAAAAATTTTGTAAAAAAAAAGAAAACATTTAAAAGGAGTGAATAGTTGGCCTTGAACCTAAAGTAGTGCAAGGGATGGAGGCTGGATTTCAGTCTGGTTGTGTTTGGGTCACTATGGAGGGGCCTTTGGGTGGAGCAGGAGAGCTCACTGAGCTCGAATAATATAAAATATGTCAGCCTACCATGCCACTTACAAGCAGAGCGGCCTAGAAAAGCTAGCTGCCATCACTGTGTTTCCATGTCTTCATCTATGAAATGGGAAGATTAGAGCCCATCCTGTAGGGTGCAATTTTTCCCCCCTCAGGATTTTCAGTGAAATCACTTATGTAAGAAATAACCTGGTATCTCATAAGTCCTCTCTAGTTTTGTAGTTTGTATAGCTATTAGCTGTGCTGAAAGTTTTTGCTCTGGAAAGTTATGCTCAGGGCAGCCCACCCGGCGTGGCACCTCCAACGACTCAGTCCTGACTTCAGTACTCTTCCGTGGCTCCCCATCACAGACAAGATGAAATCCAAGCCCCTTCCAGGTGCAGCTTGCTCTAGCCTCTGCCATTACTCCAGCTCTCTCCCAGACAGTGCCTAGTCAGAATCCCACCCTCATTCAGACACACTACACCCTAGACAGGCTGAATTACTTTCAGTGTGCATCTCCTATAATTTCACATAGGCGGTTCCTTCTGCTAAGAACACTTTTCCTCCTTGGTGGAACCATCTTTTAATAAATAAATTGGATGCCGTCTCTTGCAGGAGGGGTAGTGATGTACCTCCACAGAGGGCCTGAATGTCGTTGCTTTACTGTTTCCAGTTCTGCCCCAGCACTGGGTTGGGGGGGGGGGATGTGCAGGGAGGAGCGGGAGTGGGGGGAGGTGTAGGGTGTCCCTGTGGGTATACAATGATAAGCATCTAAACAATTGGGGCAAGAGCGCCTGGGTGGCTCAGTGGTTAAAGCCTCTGCCTTCCGCTCAGGTCATGGTCTCAGGGTCCTCGGATCGAGTCCCGCATCGGGCTCTCTGCTCAGCAGGGAGCCTGCCTCCTCCTCCTCTCTCTCTGCCTGCCTCTCTGCCTACTTGTGATCTGTTGTGATCTGCCTGTCAAATAAAAAATAATAATAATAATAATAATAATAATCTTAAAAAAAAAAACAAAAAACAATTGGGACAAACGGCTCCAGCCTCGGTATAAGGCTCCATACCCGCAGGCACCAGCGGGAAGCACCCTTATCTCTCTGGGAAAACAGCGCGCGAGTTCCCGTGCAGACCACAGAGAAAAGAGGAAGAGCTACCGCCCGGGGGTCCCCCTGGCGCCTCCCCGCCGCGACAGCTGGGGTCTCCCACCAGCCCGGAGCCGCCTTGATTTGCATACCCATGGTGCACCACGAAAAGACAGTTCCACGATGCTTGAGTTCCACCCCACGGAGATTTGTGCACCGTTTCAGGACGTACCGCCTGTTAGAAGTACACGATGCGTACAAATTCCAGGCAGGGAGCACGAACCGTGCAGCCACTGAACAACCATAACTGTGCTAAGAGCTGTCTTGTTCTAGGAGGTTTCAATAGAACAATAAACGTATACTCTGGTTTCTCTTCAAATCGCATAAATCTTTCGCCTTTTACTAAAGATTTCCGTGGAGAGAAACAGTTCTGAGTGATCGCACAATTTTTTGAGACCTCACTTAGTGAGGTCTAATTTTTTGGCATGCAAAAATAGAAATGTATATTTGTGACCTTTGGTGGTGCGGTTTTAGTCATTCTTTGCACAGAAATTAAGTTCTTTTTTAAGGTGTTTACTTGTTGCTATTCATGTGATCAATGTCTTGCCTTCCGTTGGTGTGGGTTTTCTTACTATTGCTTTACAGTAGTGTAGGTTGCTCGAATTTATTCCGTGGGAGGGTTAGGACCGGAAAAGAGTAAAAAGCCATGCACGTTTTTCCTAATATCTTTCTTTTAAATTAATTCTTCTCTTATTGCTTTTTCTTTTTTTTTTTTTAAGATTTTATTGAGAAGAATGCGCCTGGGTGGCTCAGTGGGTTAAGCCTCTGCCTTCAGCTCAGGTTATGATCTCAGGGTCCTGGAATCGAGTCCCGCATTGGGCTCTCTGCTCTGCAGGGAGCCTGCTTCCTCCTCTCTCTCTCTCTCTCTCTCTCTCTCTCTCTCTCTCTCTCTGCCTGCCTCTCTGCCTACTTGTGATCTCTGTCTGTCAAGTAAATAAATAAAATCTTTAATAAAAAAAAAAAAGATTTTATTGAGAAGAGAGAGGGAGAGAAGCAGGCTTCCCACAGAGCAGGGAGTCAAATATGGGGACGGTGAGATCGGACCCCAGCCAAAGGCAGATGCTTAACAACTGAGCCACCCAGGAGCCCCTCCTCCCAATATTTTTGCCTTGAGATACAACAACAAGGGGGAAGCACAGTCCTGTCTCCCATCAGACTCCACAGTTGTTTCCACGGCAGTCTGGTATGACTTTTTTCATGCTGAACTTTCACATCCAACTTTCACTCTAGGACGGTTTTTCATGCTGAAGATAGCAGATTCCTTACTATAAGGAAAGGGCTTAATTTACTTAATTTTTCCAGTGCACCAAGCACTGGGGGAAAAAAATGGGTAAGTAATATAATTGGGATAAGTAACTTACAATCTTAGTGATTAAGTGCCATACAGAAGCATTATGAGAGGATGGATACGGCTCAGCACCAAATGTGTCCTCGGATTTTAGACCCAGCTCCACCCACCTATCTGCATCTTCTTGCCCAAGCTCATTTGATTTTCTGGCTTTAAGTGGACACCATCTCAGAGCTGGTGATGGTCCACAAATTTACAGCCATCAGTAGGTCCCATTGATGACTATATTCATGCAGCTACATTTCACCTACTTCACCCTGATCCTGGAAGAGATCTTGAGGGATTCATGCAAAAACCCCTCCTCAACTGTTCTCCTTGGACTACACCCCACCCCTCCTATCTCTTTGTCCCACACTTCCACACAACACTCAAAGAAACTGGGGGGCTTTCAAGTGTTACCTTTTTTTTTTTTTTAAGACTTTATTTATTTATTTGACAGACAGAGATCACAAGCAGGCAGAGGCAGGCAGAGAGAGAGGAAGGAAAGCAGGCTCCCTGCCGAGCAGAGAGCCCGATGTGGGGCTCGATCCCAGGACCCTGGGACCACGACCTGAGCTGAAGGCAGAGGCTTTAACCCACTGAGCCACCCAGGCGCCCCTTTTAAGTGTTACTTTTTAAAAAAGATTTATTTGAGAGGGGCGCCTGGGTGGCTCAGTGGTTGAAGCCTCTGCCTTCGGCTCAGGTCATGATCCCAGGATCCTGGGATCGAGTCCCGCATCGGGCTCTCTGCTCATCAGGGAGCCTGCCTCCTCCTCCTCTCTCTCTCTGCCTGCCTCTCTGCCTACTTGTGATCTGTCTGTCAAATAAAAAAAAAAAAAAAAAGATTTATTTGAGAGAGTGCTCCCTGCAAGTAGGGGGACGGGCTGGGGGAGAGAAAGAGAATCCCAAGCAGACCCCCTGCTGAGCCCCACACTGCCCCATCTCTGGACCCATGAGATCATGACCTTAGCTGAAATTACCAGTCGGATGCTCAACCTACTGAGCCACCCAGAAACCCCCACATAGAAATTGTTTTAATGTAAAGCTGATCACACACTCCACTCTCCTGCATAAACCCCTCCAAAGTCTTCCCCAGGACACGTGCTTTACACCTTTCCTCTTTAAGTTCTCCAGTCCAGTGTTATCTCAGAAGTCCCCCCTCACCACCCCCTCTAAAACAGTCCCAGTCCCACCACATCGCTATTTATCATTTTAGCCTGTTTTATTTTTCTTCAGAGTACAAACTACTCGCTGAAATTATATCATACTTTAACTTGCTTGTCTGCGTATGTTTCTCCTACAATGTAAGCTCTGTGGGGCAGGGATTTTACCTGCCCTGTTCTCTGATGGATTCCATGACCCTAAATCAGTGCCTCTCACACAAGCACTCAATATCTGTGGGACAAATGAATGTATTTCTTTTCTAAGCATATATACAATACATAAACTGTTCCACTACAGTTCTCAGCACTTAACAAAATCAAGCTTCCTAAGAACCCTACTAAATAGATTCTGTTATTAGCTCCATTTTATAAATAAGGAAACTGAGGCATAGAAAGGTTATATACCCTCATTCAAGTCGCAAAGCCCCAAAGTGGTGGAATTAGGATTCAAACCCAGGCAGCCGAGCTCCAGAAGAGACATACTCTTAATCACTGTACTACTGATGGGATTCAGGACAAAACACAGTATCTTACCATATTGGATTTTTTTTTTAAGATTTTATTTATTTATTTGACAGAGAGAGATCACAAGTAGGCAGAGAGGCAGGCAGAGAGAGAGGAGGAAGCAGGCTCCCTGCTGAGCAGAGCCCGATGTGGGGCTCGATCCCAGGACCCTGGGATCATGACCTGAGCCGAAGGCAGAGGCTTAACCCACTGAGCCACCCAGGCGCCCCTCATATTGGATATTTTAAGCAATTTGAGAAACCATGAAAGTCACTCTCACCTCCCCATCCTACCCTACCCACACCCTCCCTTCTCCCTAGAAATGGGTCATTAAACCCTCACGTGAGCCCTACCTTCCTATACTGGAGGCAAGGAATCATCCTTATCTCCAAAGTCAAAGGGGCTCCAAGAAGAATCCAAACAAACAGGCCTGTTAAGTTTCCCCCAGTTTACTACACTTGCCTTATACTCTTTTTTTTTTTTTAAGATTTTATTTGAGAGAGAGAGCCACATGCACATGCAACCTGGGGAGGGGCAGAGGGAGAGGCAGAAGCAGGCTTCCCCTAAACAACGAGCCCAAGGGAGGGCTCCATCCCAGGATCATGACCTGAGCCCGAGGCAGATGCTTAACCCACTGAGCCACTCAGGCGCCCCACCGCATACTCTTTAAACCATCATATTCCTGGGGCACCTGGGTGGCTCAGTGGGTTAAAGCCTCTGCCTTCGGCTCAAGTCATGATCTCAGGGTCCTGGAATCGAGACCCGCATCTGGCTCTCTGCTCAGCAGGGAGCCTGCTTCCTCCTCTCTCTCTGCCTGCCTCTCTGCCTGCTTGTGATCTGTCAAAAAAACCAAAACAAAACAAAACAACTTTAAACCATCATATTCCTTCATGACTATCCACTCTTCATCAAACCTAGCATAAAAATACTGAGATTTAACCATTTCTTCTGGCCTTCATTTCCTTTTTTTTTTTTTTTTTTTAAGATTTTATTTACTTATTTGTCAGAGAGAGATTACAAGCACAAGCCGGGGGGGAGCCTGAGGTGAGGCTGGATCCCAGGACCCCGGGATCCTGACCTGAGCCACTTAACCTAACAGACTGAGCTACCCAGGAGCCGCTGGTCTTCATTTCCTTATGAAGAGTCCCATATTACTAAAATTTATATTGGGGTGCCCAGCTAGCTCAGTTGCAGAGGAGTATGCGACTCTCTTTTTTTTTTTTTTTAAGATTTTATTTATTTATTTGACAGAGACAGGGAGAGGGAACACAAACAGGGGAGTGGGAGAGGGAGAAGCAGGCCTCCCACCTAGCAGGGAGCCCCATGTGGCAGGGAGCCCGATGCGGGGCTTGATCCCAGGACCCTGGGATCATGACCTGAGCCGAAGGCAGACTGAGCCACCCAGGCGCCCCAGTATGTGACTCTTTTTTTTTTTTTTTAAGATTTTATTTATTTATTTGACAGAGAGCACAAGTAGGCAGAGAGGCAGGCAGAGAGAGGAGGAAGCAGGCTTCCCGCTGAGCAGAGAGCCCGACGTGGGGCTCGATCCCAGGACCCCAGGATCATGCCCCGAGCCGAGGGCAGAGGCTTTAACCCACTGAGCCACCCAGGTGCCCCCAGTATGTGACTCTTAATTGATCTTGGAGTTGTATAAGTCCCACGTTGGGGGTAGAGATTATGTAAATAAATAATTAATTTTAAAAAGGAAACATCTTAAATAAATTTGTATGCTTTTCTCCTGTTAATCTATCTTTGTCAAGCTGATTTCCAGACCCAACCAGGGACCCTAAGAGGGGCAAGGAAAACTTCTTCCTCCCCTGCACTACCTTTTTTTTGGCAAAAGGAATCCTGCTCTACCTGGTAAGCACTGAGCTTTTTTTCAAAGATCACAGATACCTTTCTACATCACAGTAAGAATATACCATAGTTAATCAGTGTTCTAGGTTAAACCAAGACATCTAGTTTGTTTTCAATTCTCATTACCCAAACAATGCTGTCGTGAAGTAGTGCTGTGAGTAACCACATTTTCAGTCTTGAGAGAGAATGCCAAATAACTATCTTTAATTCATGTGCAACGTATTTTTGTATAAAATCCTGGAGACAGAACTTTAACCATATTTTCTTCTAATTAACTGTCCCTCATTTTAGATTGATAGTGTCTTTTTTTTTTAAGATTTTATTTATTTATTTGACAGACAGCCATCACAAGTAGGCTGAGAGGCAGGCAGAGAGAGAGAGGAGGAAGCAGGCTCCCTGCTGAGCAAAGAGCCAGATGTGGGACTCCATCCCAGGACCTGAGCCATCCCAGGACCTGAGCCAAAGGCAGAGGCTTTAACCCATTGAGCCACCCAGGTGCCCCAGATTGATAGTGTCTTGTTTTACAGCTCTTTTAAACTCTTCATGGACTAAAATAGCATCTAAATAAGGAAATAAAGTCATCACTGAGCATTTACAGAGCACTGATTACGTGACTGTGACAGGGACTGTGGAACAAGAAATGAATAAGGCACCACTCCAGGCCAGGGGATCTTTCTTCAGAAAGATTCAGATCTTCAGGAAGACAAAATGTGTAATGAATGAGAGGAAGCATGGGCGTCTTCAGCAACGAAGAGAGTGAGTGCACAGCCAGAAGACTACGGCCTTCAGAACCAGTGATTTAATGCAAAGATGGTAGTTGAGAGAAGAGTTAACACTAGTAATTCTGAGTGTCCCAAGAGTGAAATAGAGTGTATTTTGTCCTCAGAGCAATGGGGATGTTGAGTGGCTTAAAAAGGGAAGTAGGGCTGATGATCTTAAGTAAGTCTGGCTGCAGTGTGGGAAATGGTTGGCAGGAAAAGGAGCCTGGCAGGCACAGAGGCAGTGGAGCTGGAGTGAGGCAGGAAAACTTTCAGAGCTTGTTGCATTCATTCCGACATAGATAGGACGGGGTGAACTAAATCAAGAGAACTGAACCAACTGGAAAGATCTCCTAGCAGAGAAAAAACAACTTTCCTTTTACTCCCTGAGCTCTTGGCTGAGACCCTTGTAATAAGAGACAGATTAACAAGAGAAAAATATGTTTATTAACATGTATACCTCATGCGTACATGGAAGATACTCAGGGAAAAATGAATTACTCCCTGAGGCGGCCTAAAAACCTGCTGAAAAACCATCTTAAGCTAAGGAGGAAAGAAAAGTGTGTAGGGAGGACAGTTCTGGGGAAGCCACCTGGAAAAGCACAGTAAACAAGATAAGGTTTGTTGGGGCGCCTGGGTGGCTCAGTGGGTTAAGCCCCTGACTTTGGCTCAGGTCATGATCTTAGGGTCCTCAGCGGGGAGCCTGCTTCCCCCTATTTCTCTGCCTGCCTCTCTGCCTACTTGTGATCTGTCAAATAAATAAATAAAATCTTAAAAAAAAAATGGTTTGTTCAGCTGATTCCAGTGGGTGCCTTCTCTACCAAAATCCTCCTGTGAGTTCACCATCCTTCTTTTTCTGGTACAGAGAATGAGACACCCTTACAAATGGAGATTTCCTTTTTAAATATAAATTTCTCTTACAAAAGGGCAATTTGTACTGTTTCCGGAGCTTCAGCTGTTTCTCAAAATAGTTTAAAATAATCCTTATATCAAAGAGGCATATTTTGGATTGGCACATTCTGCTACCCTTTCAGTCTCTGAGAAGGTGGAAGCCACGGGAGGCAGATGTGAGGAGGAATAAGGCAAGGCAGGTTTCTGGCTTAGACACTGACGTAGATGAGAAACACGACGGGGGCAGAACTTGGGAAAGAGGAGAAGGCAGCTCAGTTTCAAACTGAGTCTGAAGTGTCTGTCCGGCGTTTGGGGAGAGATCGCCAAGAGCTAGGTCTGGAATAAAGAGGGAGCTGAGCTGAAAACATGTGGGGGTTATAAAAGTAAAGGCGCCAAGCCCACGTGGCCAGAGGCCCTGAAGAGACAGGGTAAGAGCGCAAAGGAAATCGCTTAGGGGCCACGCCACGCCACGCCCCCGGCCACGCCCCAGCCACCCCAGCCACGCCCCTCCCCTCCTTTCCCTTCCCACTCCTTTCCCTCCCCCTTAATCCCACCCACAGGGCGCGGCGCGGGATGGATCGCGGTTCCTCAAGCTCCGGGCTCGCAGGGCATGCTGGGGACGGAAGCCCCTTCTGAGAGCCAGGCATATCGGGAGCTGTAGTTTGGGACAGGCCCAGAAGTCCTCGCAAATCGTGGCCTTGGTCATTTAAAGGGCAGGTCCAGAAAGCAATGATGCTCCCGTGGCAGGGTTCCCCTCCGGCGGCGGCACGGGGCGCCCCGGGCCGCATCCCCTCTTCTCAGAGCGTGGCACTTCCAGGCCTCCACGATCTGCTCCACCTGCAGGGAAGGCCGGTCACTGCGGAGTCCGGCAGTACCCTTTCGCCCCGCAGACCCTGGGCTGCTGCAACGCCCCCAACCCCCGCTCTTCTCTTCCCACTCCCCCCCACACCCCTGGCTGCTGAGTGGATCTGCGTTTGGTTCCCAGCGTCCGCACCGGGATGAGCGGCTCCCGCTGGTTCTGCTCTTCCAGGGCGCTCAGCTCCGCCGGGGCCAATAAGGCCAGTCTCAGCTCCCGAACCACCGGGGCCGCCACCTCGGCCACAGGCCGCTCCAGCACGGCCTGCGAACGCCAGCTCTAAGCCCGGACAGGCGGGGGCCCCGCGCCGCCACCCGCCTGCCAGGTTCCTGCGCCCCAAGCCTCCTTCCGCATCCCCACCGTGGGGTCCCCGTAGGCCCGGCTCACCGCGCCCACGCGCGCCCAGCTCCGGGCAGCCAGAACGAGCTCAGCTTCGTCTACACAGAGCTTGTCGCTGCGCAGCAGGGGCAGCAACGCGGGCGCCGACAGCTCCAAGAAGCCGCGGGTCCGGAGCGCCTCCTGTGGGTCCACGAATGGGTCAGGGAGGAGCAGAATGACGTGTGAGGGTTTGGGAGTATGCAGATGGGGAGAGGTACCTGGGTGTGGGTCTCTATGAAGGCTATGCAGCGCTCCTGCAGCGGTCCCAGGCCAAAGGTTACGGCAACCTGGGAACAGAATGAAGGTTGTCGGGTTAGTAGTGCAGCCCTCCACGCTGACGCCCACCTACACGCCGGTCCAGCAACACCCACCTGCAAGGCCTCACAAACCAGCTCCACATCCAGCACCTTCGCCACAAACTCCAGGCACAGCTGGGAATAGAAATGAAAGCGGGTTGTGCCAAGGTGTCTCTGCTACAAGACTGGAGCCCCACCCCGGAAGCAGTGAGCCACCCAGACAACTAAGCAGCCTCAAACCCATCCTGACCTCCCAGACTAGGGGAGGCAAGGAATCACCCGGGGCTGAGACTTGGCAAGCCTGAAGGGACTGGAGACTAGCTGTCTACCTCGTGTCCTGCAGTCTGCCTTCTAGCACATTCCACAATAATCGGACTAGATGAAAGCCATGTGAAAATCCACTCTCCTTTTCTCTGAGGACACTTATTGTCTTCCACTTGTACCCCTCCTGACTCAAAGACTCTTTTGTTTTAACTAGAAATTTGAATTTTGTCCATGACCTATCCCTTTCACCCTTGCATCCAGAAAAGTGCTGGGTCATGCCAGTTCCACTTCTCTCAAAGCCATGAACCTCTCTTCTGGGCTTCCACAGCTACTTATCCCTGCTGGACTGGGGAGCCCTTCCCATCTCTCCCAATCACTTCTCCCCTTAGCTCCAAATCTTCACTCCCTTACCCGAAACCTCCAATGAATCTCCATGCCCTCTGGGTAAAAAAAAAAAAAAAAAAAAAGTCCAAATTCTTGAAGGTCCCGCAGTGATCTAGCTCATGGTACCCTTTCCAATCTCATCTGTCTCTCTCCTCCTCTCCCACTCTTGGTCCAGCCACACTAAATGGCTCACTAGCTCCGTTTGTGCCTTGGTGACAAGAATGCCACCTTTCCAATTCCCCTCTGAGCAAACTCTATCTGTTCTACCTGATGTAACACAAATATTTCATCCCCCAAGAAGTCTTCCCTTCTTTTCTCCCTGACGGCAGGACCAGAGATACCCTCTGTAGAGTCTCGACACCATATACCCTCATCAATCATCCTTCTTATACCCCTGGGTTAAGGGTTTTCATGTGTCTATCTCTCTCTGAAGAACAAGGATCAAGGCTGACTTATCCTGGCATCTACGGCATCAGCCATAAACACCCCATAAGTCCCCACAGCACACACACAACACACACGTATCCTTTTGCACACAGGCACACATAAATGCCTGTTAACACAGAGAGCCGTCCATACTCTGTGTCAGTACACATGCCTCTCCAGGCCAGAGTGTGCGTGAGGCATGGTGTGAACAGAGCCCATAAAAGGAAAGAGAAATGAGACAGGGGCCCGTCATATAAACCCACCTCTCGTAGTTCCTCCAGCCCATATTCCACAGCCGCTGTCAGCACCTCCAGCACCTGCAGAGTGGGTGGTTGGAGGAGTGGAAGAGAGTTTCTCCTGCCCCTCCCCCCGCAGCACCCTCCTCCCTCTCTCACTCAGACCTCCGCCCAGTGGGCTCACAGAGTGGCGGTGCAGCCTGACACTGTTGGCATACAGGAACTCCAGCACTGCCAGGAAGGCATCCGCCGGCACGGAGCTTAGTACCACAGGGCTGGGCGTCCCAGGGCCCAGCTTTGGGCCCAGAAGTCTTTGGAAGAAGTTACATCTACAGGCCAGCAAGCACCGATGGGCAAACACCTCCTGCCGCTCTTGACCGACCACAAAGCACACATCACTGTGGGAAAGGGGAGGAGAGAACCGGGGAAAAAGAGGCCGGAGTCTTGGGTGCAACTCTTGGGCTCTGCCTTTGCCCACTCTGGGCCTTTATTTCCTTTTCTGTCCTATAAGGGACAGGTCTTAGTCCTTCCAGTCAAAGGTCTGGGATACATATTCCTGGATTCTAGTCCCAGCTCCACCCTCTGGTGCCTCAGGCAGGTGACTTTATACCTCGGAATCTCGGGTTTCTCATCCGTGAAATGGGATAGTAATCTTAGACCCTCAGGTCTTGGAAGAGGTGGCGATGCCTGATCACTGAGGAGGCACCAAGGCTGATGCAAGATTGATCCTACCTGCCCCTCTCCTCCCCAGCCTGAGTCTTGAGGTAAAGGAAACTCTTCTTGGCTCCTCCTCCACAGACTGCAAACTCAGCTTTTTTCAGCCTCCTCTAGGCAGGAGGGGGTTGGGAACGGGGCCGCAGAGCACACTGGCTGCCAACAGATATGGCAGCGAGACACCATCATGAGACCAGACCACATTTTCCATCTTCACAATCACTTCCGGCCCCAGCCTCTGGG
The DNA here is from genome assembly GCF_010015895.1 of Lontra canadensis. NCBI lineage: Eukaryota > Metazoa > Chordata > Mammalia > Carnivora > Mustelidae > Lontra > Lontra canadensis. The sequence goes on along the minus strand of NW_022631054.1, from coordinate 11,020,406 downwards.
CCTCCCAACAGCATGGGGGTAGGAGGCAGGAAATGAAGCTTGAGCTTCTGGAGCCTCCTAGTCCCAGGTCCAAGGCCAGGGGTTCCCACTACTCAGATCAGACTGCAATCCCCAAAGTAGTGGGGTTATGGGAGTCACCAACCCTTAAGGAGGAGCCCAGCTCTCAGGCAGTGGGGACAGAAAGCTACATTCTAGCCCTGCCCCCGTATTTTATCCCTGGTTTCAGACACCACAAGCATCCTGGGCAGTGAGCCCCAGGCAGCACCCTTGAACTACTTCCTGTCTGAGACTCTGGCTCACTCAGTTCCTTGAGTTTTGTTCCTCTTATGAATCCCCAGTTCCCAGAAGGGTCATCTGCTCCTCTGCCTCCCAGGGAGGAACTCAAGTTACATCCCATCTCTCAGGATCCAGGGGGCAAAGGGCTCTTCTCTGCCAGGAGCTCAAGAGCCAAAAAAGGAAGGCCTTTGCCTGAAGTCACACAGCTGCTCTGGGCTCCAGCTCCCACTGCCCGCCCCCCACCCCCACCTCTGGCTCTCAGGACATCATGGACTCTGAGTGACCTGTAGTCGTTCTCCACAGTTGACTTCCCCAGACGGAGTTCACCAGGGAGGAGGGTTGTCTTCCCCACCTCTTTATACCCAAAGCTTCCTCAGTGTCATGGGGCCCAGCAAAGCCAGTTAGGGAAAACCCACAGACAGGGCCCACCCCCTCACCTGTATTGGGGATTGTTGAGAAGGCTTCGGAGTGCTGTGGAGAAGGGTGCAGCCTCCCCGTGCACAACCAGTCCTGGGGTCTCCATGGGGGTGGGGGGCAGGGGGGTAAGTGGGTAGAATAGGAGGCCTGTTGTTTCTTGGTCTGTGGGAGGTGGTAGGTGGGAAGAAGCAGGAGGCCTGGCAAGGCCTGGCAGCTGGTGTGGAGACTAGAAAGGCCTGAGAGGGAGGGGCAGGAGCTTGGGAAGCCTGTTTGCTGAGAAGCTAAAGTTTAGGGATGGGGCAGGAGAGGCCCAGGTTCCTTAAGAAGGCATCAGAGGCCAGTGGAAGAGGCCGGAGGCTGGGCTAGGGGATGGGGACACAGAGAGGAGAACAAGAGAGGCTGAGGTGGAGCAGACTGGACTGGGGAGAGGCTGGCAGCGGATGAGGCCCCAGCTGGGAGCCTGCCCAGGCAGCAGTGGGTGGGAAGCCTGTGGGTTTCCACGGAAACTGGAGCCTGGCTTGAGAGGCCCCGCCCATCTCCCACAGGGCCAGGGAAAAGCTTTAGCCCTCAGAAGGGGGCCAGAAGCTGAGTGGAGGGTCTCAGCACCCAGCCCCCCAGCCTGTCTTGGGTTCAGAGTTCAAACTCCCTGTCCCTCCTACCCCTGCCCCCCACAGGCACACAGGGTCAGGATTTGGTTAGTCAGGCCTGGGGAACCCCCCTGAACAGGGAAATTCCTCACCCCCATGGAGTTTTTAGGGCCCAGACTGGCTTGTCTGAGAGGAGACAGTCCTGTCCCTTCCAGAGGGAGGTCAGGTGAGGTGGTGTCAGCTCTGACAGAGGCGTCATGGCCTCTGGCATCCCTAAAATGCAACCCCAGTGAGGGGGGTGGCTCTCTGGGCACCCAAGAGGTGTGGCCAGCCAGGGATAAGCTCCAGGGCACTTGGGTCAGCAGGGGTCAGGAGGCTGGGCGCTGGTTCCTAACCAAGTCCAGTCACCACTGTTGCACCACTGTTGCGTCAGGTCGGCTCCCACCAGCAGGGCTGATGGCCTCCCCTCCCCCTGCACACAGCCCTGAGCTGAGGAAGTCATCCAAGCCCCACCCCAGCTCTGCACAGGGAGCGGAAATATTTGTCCTTGTTGAGGCTGACGGGGAGACGAAAGAGCCAGGACGTTCTCCTTCCTGTGGGCCCAGATCCTGATTCCTCAGCAGCCACCCGTGCAGGCTCAAGGTCTCCCCACATCCCAGGCTTCTGCAACTTGCTCACAACTGAAGAGCCAGCCTTCACGAGGGGAGAACTGGACAGTGGCTCAAGAGCCCTGGAGCCCGTCTCTACATCTGTCCCCTCAGTTGTCCTTGTGGTAGTAGTATGCCCTGGGGTCTAGACCCCCATTATCCCCTCTCCCCTGATGACTCAGGGACCCCACACTCAGCACCTGCTCACAGTAGTAACACTTCCAGGTTAAGCCAGAGCCAGGACTGGTAGGTGGAAACCAGACAGGAGTGCCTGTAACCCAGGGCAACTCCACAACACAAGGGGCCATTACCTTCCTGCTTGCCAGTCAGGCCAGCAGGGAGGGCAAGCCTGTGGAGCTGGGAGAGAGTTTGGAAGCCAAAAGCTGCAGGTGACTCAGGTGCCTGCGGGAGTTTCGGGAGAAGGCGGCATTCATCCCAGAACTGATTCTAGAGGTAGGACCAGAAGCCAAATTCAGAGGGTGGAAGGAGCTTCCTGAGTCACCTGCCTCCAGTCTCAGCCAATTATAGGGGCGATCTTTGTGTCAGGCACCCTAGAAGCAGGTAGGGGTGGAAGGTGTCTGGATTCAGTACCCACAGGGCTGGAATGGTCTGTGGAGCTGAAAGAGTTGGGTCTGTGTCTCCTTCTGGTCGGGGGTGTTGAAGCACCACAGTCTAGGCTGAGGCAAACCAAGGGCAGACTTATCTCCCCCTTCTGCTGGCAAAGTCAGGTGGGAGAGTAGTCAGGCAGAAGGGAGACTAGGAGGTGCTCACTTAGCTAACCTCCACAGCGCCCAGGGGGAAGTGAAGCTTGGGGGCAGGGGCCATCATCCTAAGGTAATAGTCTGAGCAGCACCACTTATGTCCTTAACAGCCCTTAACGCTCTAAGAACCTAGGAATCCACACAGCCCGGACTATTTCATTCACCTGTCCCCGGAACACAGGTAAGAAGGGGTTAGGGAGTAAAAACCCTTATCACAGAGTGAAAGACTGGATGGGGTACAAAAATGGCCAGTTTCTGGCATCCTGTCCCAGTGTGGGTCTTCCAGTCGGCAGGTCCATGGCTGGCAGGCCTGTGCCCCCCGGACGCCAGGAGGAGGAAACTACCAAAGACCCTGGGCTGAAACTATCACCGGTGAGGCCTCCAGGCCACCTGCCCAGTATTGATGAGGCCCGACTAGCAGGTCTGGGCCCGTCCTCCCGCCGTGGCTCTGTGCTGGGCCCAGCCTCCTCCTTCTCACGTCGCAACTCGCTGGCAGGACCCGGCGCAGGTCCTGGGGGTCGGCGACCATCTCTGGGCCCAGTGCCTCCTCTGGGCTCAAGGGTTAGCTTCTCGGGGTTGCCCCTGGCCCCCCTCCGTCGGCTGGCGCCCTCCTACCGCATGGAGCCCGCGCCCGGGGAGCGCTGGGAGGCCAGCCGCATGCAGCACTCGATGGAAGAGACGCTGGCCGCCCGGCTGGGCAACGCGCACTACGCAGGCGCCGAGGCCGGGCCTCTGGCTCGGGAGCTGTGCGAGCTGGTGCGTGTGCGCCTGCGCGAACTCTGTCCCTCGCGCTACAAGCTCGTGTGCAATGTGATGCTAGGGCCGCGCGCCCGCCAAGGCGTGCACGTCGTCAGCCGTGCGCTCTGGGACACCGAGCATGACGGGCTGGCCTCCGCCGCCTTCACCAATGCCTCCCTCTTCGCCGTGGCTATAGTGCACGGGCTCTACTGTGAGTGAGGAGGCCTCCAAGTTCTGCAAAAACGATTTATTCTCCCAGGAGGAGGCCCTCCCTGGGGCTCGATCCCAATAAATAAATGTCTGTTAATAAATAAAAGTGGTCCATAAATAACGCCCCCAAGCTGGGGACTAAGGCTCAGGCTTTTCTTGGAGAAGGGGTAGGAGGCTACTGGGACAGGCAGACTCCAACCCCAGTAAAGCTGGTCCCTGATTCCCTGGGGGATTCGGCCCAGAGCCCCCAGTGAGGCACCAAAGGGACAGGGAGGCCCGCGAAGGCAAGGGCCAGAGACTTACAGGCACAGGCCTCAGACCTGACACTTTGGGTCATGGCCTGCCCTGAGGGTTAGGGCCTAGGCTGGGCAGCGGTCCCGGAGCAGCTGCAGAGCATAGCGGAGCCGCTGCCGCAGGTCTGGGGAGCAGCCCAGCTGCCGGAGGTGGGAAGCGAGGTAAGTACAAGCACTGCGATTGCGCGCCACAAAAGTCACAAGCAGGGGCTCCCAGCCACTGAGGATCAGCTTGGTGTGGTCTCCATAGAAGTTCACCTGTGCGCAGAAGGGTCACCCTGATCAGAGCCTAGGCCCCAGGTCCATTTTCCTCCCCACTGAACCAGGGGCCTCCCTGACCTTCCCCCCAGCTCCAGGAGGGGTTCTCACCTGAACAGTGCCATCACTGAACAGCATGAGGAGGGCCTGATCCGTCTTGACCCACTGCAGCAGGAGTGGGGGCACCGGCACCTCCAGCTCTTCCACACTGGGCAGATCTCCACCCTGGGAGCGGGAGCAGGTCACTTGCCTGACAGGTCACTTGCCCGCCCCCTTGATGTCTCCTACAGAGGTTCAGCCTCCAGCTCTGAGCCCTCCACCCCTCCCGCCGAGGGGACCAGGAAGGGGTTAGGATGCGTTACTCATCAATGTGCCCCACTCCAATCACACACCTTCATGAGACGCTGCTCCATGTAGGAGGCAAAATACCGGAGGACACCCAGCTGAGGCTGCAGGGCCCGAGGCACAGCACCCACAGAGAAGGAGAAGTGCTTTGTGCTGGTGGGGTTGTAGTGCACGGTCCTGGAGGAGAGGAGACACGAGGTCAGAGGGAGCCCGTCGCCGATGCCCGTCCCCCGGAGACCCCAGGACACCCCAGTGCAGGAGCACACACCTGCTGGGCACAGTGGCCCAGATACCAGGCAAACCAGAAGAGCACTTACTTTCTGTTGGCTGAAAGGGCCATGTGTGTGCCATTGTTGAAAAGCACAGCCACACGGCGGCTGGACAGCTGATACCCAAAGCCAAATTTATTGGAGTAGTCCACCCACTTGCTGACCCATACCAGAGGCTCTGGCTGTGCAAGCGGAGCTGGGTTCTGTTCCGCTGTCATGGAAGAGGAAGGAGTGAGGACCTGTTTCCCACCTTTCCGCCAAAGAACTCCTAACACCATTCACCCCTACTGGACCCCACCCTTACCCGGCGGCATGAAGGCCAGGCAGTTTCTCAGAGCACAGAGGGCCGACTCCACGACTGTGGCCACAGTCAGACCTTCTTCAAACCCTGCAGAGAACAGGGAACCTGGAATTAGGCATCAGTTTGCCAGGACACAGGCCATGTTTCTCTGACACTGACCCTCCTTCCCTGGGTTTAGCCCCTGGGTTTAGCCCCTGGGTTTATCCCCACCAACCTCTATAGCTCCTCTCTTCCTCCCAGCTGCTCACCATCTCCACTGCTCGCCAGGGTCCCACGGGGTGAGCTGTCTTCAGGCGCTGTCTCTACCAAGCTGAGGGGGGCAGGGCCGGAAGCTGCTGGAGCCTGGAGAGTTGGAGAGGGGAAAGGAGTGAGATAGGCCTCAAGGTCCGAATCCTCGAGAGTCCATGGCCTAGCCTTGCCCTGGCAGCCGGGGCACCCCAGGTCAGCCCCGCCTGGCTAATGAGACGCAGCCAATTAGGCCAGCACGAGGTTAAATGCTTCAGTAGCTTCTTTTATCCCAGGCTTCCTGCAGCTGCTAGGGTGAGAGTGAGTCAGGGCACACTACCCATGTGAGCACCTCACCTCTGGCCTGGCACCTTGATGGCCAATGGATGTCCGCGTGAGGCCATTCACCAAACAGGAGACCTCGTCCCGCTCCTCAGGATGGTTTTTACCTGGGTGGGGGAAGATATAACCTTCATATCCTGCCCATCCCCAGAGTTCCTGCGGGGATACAGATGGGCACATGCTCTCCCCAGCGGTTCAAAGGCATTCACATTCATGCCCCCACAATGAATGTGCCAAGCCCGCCCCACCATGTTATATCCTCCACACCACTGACATTCCAGACTTACTCTTCTTCTTCCTGCCAAAGAGGCTCTTGGTAACTTTGACAAATAGGATCCTAGCTGGGTTAAGGGGTGTCAGGTCTGGGACTGTCACGCAGCTGCTGACAGGGAGGCGGTCGGGGGTGTAGCCCTGAGGAGGGAAGTCATGTGAGCAAAGAAGAGAAGCCCCAGGAGTTCGGTCATCTACCCCCACTGAATCCCCTTGGAATATGCAGACTTGACTTAGATGTCTAGGGAGCCACAAACCTTGGTAAAGAAGTCATGGCGCAGGATCTGATCGATTGAGGGGCGGTCTTGGGGCGAGGCTCGAAGGATGGCAGCCAGGAGCTGTCGGGCAGGCAGTGAGAGGCAGGCGGGCAGTGTGTAGTGAACCTGTTTGATGCAGCGATACGTCTCCTTCAAGTCAACTGTCTCAAAGGGGGGAGTTCCACACAGCAGTGTGTACCTGAAAGGCAGAGGCGAGACGGTCAGGAGTGCAGCGGAAGGGACACCTCACCTGGGCCCCCACCAGGGTACAGATGACCCTGGGACTCACATGACACAGCCCAGGGACCACACGTCTGCCTCAGGGCCATGGCCCTGTCTCTGCAGCACTTCTGGAGCCACATAGTTGGGGGTGCCACAGATGGTTCTGGAAAGGGATAGGGAGGAGGAGAGAAGAAGGTTTAGACCCGGCCTGGCTAGTTCCCCCCTTCCCTGCCCCCACTTTGAGTCCAGACAAAGCAGCTGCCTGTCACCAAAGGCAAGAGAACTCCTGCTTGTCCTGGGACAATGGATGCTGGGGATGGCAGCTGAGTCCCCGCCCACCCGCCTGGCCCAGCTGCTCAGCTGCTCTGCAGGACAGGGGAGGCCTTGACCCCCACCCCAGCCCCCTCCTCCAAGGTTAGCATCCTATCCTCAGTCCCCCACTCCCGTCTGTCAGACACCCACACAGGCTGTCACCTCCTCTGGTCTGTGCACACACAAACCAACACCAGCTGTCATATTCCCCAAAACACTCATCAGCCACACACGCTATCTGTTGTCACTCACACCCAGTCACCGTGGCCACAGCAGGGTCTTCTTACACACGGTATCACGTCCTGCCATTCCCACATTCAGTCTGTCTCACACACACATCGCTTATGTCACCTTCCCCCATCCATACAGAGGATCTGGTCAAACATCTCGGAGAATCCTTATACCCCTCATCTGTCTCAGGGACTCAAACAGCCTTCCCACCAGTCCCAGTAACTCCAGCTGCCACCTCCACATTCCCCCCGCAACACACACAAACAACCCATCATCCCTTTCCCATCTATCACACACACACATCAGGCAGTCATCATGCCTCCCACATACATACTCACTGTCACACACGTCATCTGTGTCACACAGACTGTGGCCATCCCTCTCCTCAAACACTCACTTCTTCCTATGCTCCGGGGGTTCCAACCGGGTTGCCAGCCCAAAGTCCCCCATCTTCAGTTCCATGTTCTCGGTGATAAAAAAATTCCCTGAATGGGGTAAGAAAGGTGTGTCAGAGTCCTTTCTCTCCGCCTCCCCAACCCCCAATCCTGCCGGCCCAGGAGGCTCACCCAGCTTGAGGTCTCGATGCAGGATGCCCCGCTGGTGCAAGTACTTGAGTCCAGAAAGGATCTGGCGCAGGTAATAGCGCACCTCTGGTTCCAAGAGAGTGTGCCTGGCCTTCCAGATGTGTGCCAGGGACTGCAGAGAGCCACCAGAGCTTTAGCCCCTGATCCGCCCTCTCTGACCCTCCCTCCGTTCGCGCTCACTGAAGAAGAGAAAGGGCTCCAGCTTTGGGTCTTAAGCGCCCCCCCTCGCCCTTTCCCTCTCCCACTCTCAGTCATCGCTCACCTTTCGGCTGCAGAGCTCCAGGAAAATGTATATGTTGTCCGCATCCTCAAAGTGGTGCGAGAAACGCACGATGTGGCGGTGCTGCAGGCCGCGGTGCAGCTCAATCTCGTTTAGGATCTGAAAAGCGGGCGCGGGGTGGTCATCCTTCAAGGGCTCCCTCACCACTGTCTCCACCCCACCCCTGGTCCGCTGGGTCCGGGCCCACCTTCTCGCGCTGATGCGGCTTGGTGATGCGGCTCTGCGAGATGACTTTGACCGCGTAGGCGTTGCCCGTCTCTGTGTCCGTGGCCTCATAGCAGCGGGCAAAGCCCCCCTATGGGGAGGAGCCATCAGGCAGAGAACTTCAGGACAGCCAACTCTGGCCCGCAGACGTCCCCGCGCCGAGGACAAGCGTCCCCGCGCCGAGGGCAAGCGTCTCTGCGTCCCCGCGCCGAGGGCAAGCGCCCCCGCCCCACCCGGCGCGGTCAAGGAGGTCAGCGGGACCACCCACTCCCCTCGCTAGCACACCACCCCACCAGTTCACCTTGCCCAACAGGCGGCCTTTGAAGTAGGTGCGACCGTTGCGCGGGTCTGTGATAAGGCGCCCTGGATCCGTCGCGGGTGGCCCAGCCACCATCTCCACTTCAGGTCCGGGCACTGCACTTTCAGGCGGCCCGGGCCCGGCAGGGGGCGCGGGCGGGGCAGCCGCACGCGGGAAGGGGCGCGGGGATAGGAAACCGGCGGCGGGCTCCATGCAGGCGGTGCGTCGCAGCGCGGGCCCGGCCTGTTTCGGTTCCGCCCGGCCCGGGCCGCGCGTGGCGCTGCGGGGATTTGCTACGCCGCGCTAGCGCCCGAGGGAGCCCGGCGTTTTTATCAATGAACGCCTGTCTCCTCCCCGGCTGCTCGTCACTAAGAGCCCGCCCCCTTCCAGGCAGCGAGTCACCTAGAAGCCACGCCCCTCCTCAAGCCTTGCGTCACCGATAAGCTCCTCCTCCCACCCAACGCAAGTCCAGGCCCAACCTCCTCCCCACGCCTTAAAGACGCAACCGTTCTGATAGTCACCCTGTGGCTGGGACCAAAATGTTGGGGTCAGCCGTTTCTCCGTACTCCTCTCCCTACGCCCTGGTGAACAAGAGTCCGTTCATGGGGGGGGAGTCTCTTTCTTTCCCCATCTTTCAGGTCTTTTTCTGAAGTCTGAGTGGGGCTGGGTATCTGGGGAGTCTTCCCAGGCAACTAGATAGACCAGAGATCCTGGCGGGAAGGGAGAGGCAGGGGCGGTGCTCGCTTTCTCCAGAGGGCGTCGCCCACACGCCCTTTTAAGTGCGCTAGACCTTCCGCGGTGCCACGCCCTAGGCCAGAGCCCCTGGGCCCAGCCCGGTACTACCCCCTTTAGGATTTAGGAAGAATTGCACCCTCCTGAGCCTGGCTTGGGACGGGCCGGAGGAGAGGGGGGCTGTCACGCTGAATTTTGGGGTCAAACACCCCAGCATTCAAGATTTTTGCCATGTGCCTCGTCGCATCCTCTGTTACCCTCCTCCACAACCTTGAGAGTTAGATCTCGGGTTTTGGCGGGGTCCCCTATTCCCTTTCCTTGAAAACACCTACTGCCTTGAGTCGGCGGTCAGAAGGCCAGAAAGTGAAGAATGGGAATTAGGATTTTCTCAAATCTAGTGATAGACAGTTGGGCAGGTGGTCCTGGGGCCATGTGGACCGCTAGACTCCTAGTTCGTGCCCACCCTTCCCAGGGCCAGAAACAGAAAGAGAGGTGGGGTCTTAAGCCCTGCGGAGTGTTTGTCCCAGTTATCACAGGTCTCCCCCTGGCTTTGTCCTTCTCACCTCTCTGCCCTCACTCTGTTCCACTCAATCAATTATTAAGCCATTCAGGCCTCAAAGACCTATTAAGAGTACCCGCCAAGTGCCAAGCACTGGCTGAACAAGGCCGCTCAAGGTTGCAGCCCTCATTTAGTCCACACTCTGCTCTTTGGAAACAGACAAGAGGCAAGTTTAAGAACAAAGTCACTGGGGCACCTGGGTGGCTCAGTGGGTTAAGCCTCTGCCTTCAGCTCAGGTCATGATCTCAGGGTCCTGGGATTGAGCCCTACATTGGGATCTCTGCTCAGCAGGGAGCCTGCTTCCCCCTCTCTCTCTGCCTGCCTCTCTGCCTACTTGTGATCACTCTCTCTCTCTCTCTCTGTCAAATAAATAAGTAAAACCTTTAAAAAAAAAAAAAGAACAAAGTCATTGCAGGCTTTAGGCGCCTGGGTGGCTCAGTGGGTTAAGCCTCTGCCTTTGGCTCAGGTCATGATCTCAGGATCCTGGGATCGAGACCCGCCTGGGACTCTCCGCTCAGCGGGGAGCCTGCTTCCCAGTGTCTCTCTGTCTCTGCCTGCCTCTCTGCCTACTTGTGATCTCTCTCTCTGTTTGTGATCTCTCTCTCTGTCAAATAAATAAATAAAATCTTAAAAAAAAAAAAGTCTTTGCAGGTTTTCAAAAATGCTATGAAGGAAGTCAACAGAAGACTAACTAACCAAAGAGCTTGCTTTAGAAAGAGTAGCCAGGTGAGTCAACAGATATTGAGTTGAACCTAATTCCTGTCAGTCGTATCCCCCAAAAGCTAAAAATCTCTGCACAGTACCCACTTCCCTCCATTTTCCCCTCCCAGCTTAATCTGAGTTGTAGTCCCTCCCATTGGGATTACTGAGATTACTGATCATTGCCCCAGCAACTTGCTGCTCTCCCCGCCTTTCCTGTAGTCTCTGTTGTAACCTCCTTCCATATTTCCCACCCACCCAACCCCTCATCAAACCCTCTAACCCTGCCCTTCAGGGCCACTGATGGAAGAAACCTGAAATGGGGATAATGACTAATAGCTCAGATGGGGGAGGGAGACTGGGAGGTGAGGAGGGGGTGGCCTTAAGCGCCTTAGTCAGGAGTTCGGTCTTTATCCTACCAGTCAACAGTTTTCCAGTGGGGAGATGGTAGTGGTGGGACCAGAAAGGACAGATCTAGAGAGAAAATGAGGCTGAAGCATGTGTAGTTTGAAAAGTCATATTCGAGGTTACAATTTTACATTTGGAAAATAAAGCAAAATGTCTTTGTATTAGTTCAGGAGGCGTGCCATAACAAAATACTGTGCACTACGTGGCTTAGACAACAGAAATGTATTTTCTCATAGTTCTGAAGGCTGGAAGTCCAAGCTCAAGGTATTGACAAGGTTGATTCTGTTAAAAAGAAAACCTAGACCATGGGCCAGGCCATGTCACCCAGCCAGGGCTTAATACCTGATGTAACTGCAGTTTCCACCTCCCCCAGAAAATATAAATCTTAACCTGTCAGGAATTTTCTGGTAGGTGCTAGTAAGCTTTTCATAGGACACTTTCACCCCGGAAGAAAGAGGAGGTGATCAGCATAATAAGACCCCCTATTCTTCCTCCTAAGGGAAAATGACCTTGCCTGAAACAATCCTTTCTTTTACTTTGCTTCTAACTTTCCTGCCCCAAGTTCCTTCCTTCCTATAAAAAAAAAAAAAAAAAAAAACAACTTTCCATTTTGTACAAACTCCTCAGATCCCTCCTCAACTTGCTAGATGGGATTCATGACTCATTTAATAAAGCCAAGTAGGTCTTCAAGTTTACGTAGTTGAATTTGCCTTTTTAAGATTTTATTTATTTATTTTATTTTAATTTTTTAAAAACTATTTTATTTATTTATTTGACAGAGATCACAAGTAGGCAGAGAGGCAGGCAGAGAGCGAGAAAAGGAAGCAGGGTCCCCGCTGAGCAGAGAGCCCAATGCGGGGCTCGATTCCAGGACCCTGGGATCATGACCTGAGCCGAAGGCAGAGGCTTAAACCACTGAGCCACCCAGGGGCCCCAAGATTTTATTTATTTTAGGAACATCTGGGTGGCTCAGTCAGTTAAGTGTCAGGCTTCAGGGCCCGTCATGATCCCAGGATGGGACTGAGCCCTTCTCAGGCTCTCTGCTCAACAGGGCGCCTGCTTCTCCCTCTCCCTCTGATACCCCCCCCCCCCCCCCCTATCCCCCCCCCCCCCCCCCGCTTATGCGCTCATTCTCTCTCTCTCTCTTTCTCTCTCTCTCAAATATATAAAATCTTAAAGGTTTATTTTAGAGAGAGAGAAAGAGAGTGCTTCAAGTAGGAGCAGGGGAAGGGGCAAAGGGAAGGAAGGGGACTCAATCCCATGACCTTGAAACCAGGACCAGAGCCAAAATCAAGAGTCAGAGGCTCAACAGACTGAGCAACCCAGGTGCCCCTGAATTTAGTTTTTCAACAGTTTCTTCTGAGGTCTCTCTCTTGGTTTTTTTTTTTTAAAAGATTTTTATTTATTCGGGGTGCCTGGGTGGCTCAGTGGGTTGAAGCCTCTGCCTTCAGCTTGGGTCATGATCTCAGGGTCCTGGGTCCGAGCCCTGCATCGGGCTCTCTGCTCAGCAGGGAGCCTGCTTCCCTTCCTCTCTCTCTGCCTGCCTCTCTGCCTACTTGTGATCTCTGTCTGTTAAATAAATAAATTAAAAAAAAAGATTTTTATTTATTTATTTGACAGAGATCACAAGTAGGCAGAGAGGCAGGCAGAGAGAGGGGGAAGCAGGCTCCCTGCAGAGCAGAGATCCCGATGTGGGGCTCGATCCCAGGACCCTGAGATCATGACCCAAGCCGAAGGCAGAGGCTTAAGCTACTGAGCCACCCAGGTGCCCCTCTCTCTTGGTTTATAGGTGGTCTTCTCCCTTTGAGTTCACATGATCTTTCTTTTTTTAAACTTAAGTAAATTGGTATCTATTTTATTTTAGTTTCAGATATACAACACAGATTCGACAATTTTACACATTACTCAGTGTTCACTACCCGAAGTGAGTCATCATGTGTCACCATACACCATTATTGTAATATTGACTGCGTGCCTTATGGTATAATTTTATTCTCCATCTGTGTGACTTACTTATTTTATAGCTGGAAATTTGTAACTTTTTAAAAATATTTTATTTATTTATTTGTCAGAGAGGGGGAGAGAGCACAAGCAGGGGGAGCAGCAGGCAGAGGGAGAAGCAGGCTCCCCGCTGAGCAAGGAGCCGGATGTGGGACTTGATCCCAGGACCCTGGGATCATGACCTGAACCAAAGACAGGCACTTAACAGACTGAGCCACCCTGGCACCCCAAAATTTGTACCTCTTAATCCTCTTTATCTACATGAGCTTTTCCTCTGTCTGTCCTAATCTCTTCTTCTCATAAAAACACCAGTTGAGTGTCTGCCTTTGGTTCAGATCATGATCTCAGGGTCCTGGGATCGAGGCCTGTGTGTTAGGCTCCTTGCTCAGTGAGGAGCCTGAGCATCTCCCTCTCTTTCTGCCACCCCCTTGTGTACTCGCTCTCTCTCGCTCTCTTGTGCACACGCTCTCTCAAATAAATAAATAAAATCTAAAAAAAAAAAAAAAACCAACAGTCTAATCAGACTAGGGCCCACCTAACAGCCTCATTTTAACTTACTTACCTCTTTAAAGGGTCAGTCTCTAAATACAGTCACGTTCTAAAGTATTGGGTGTTAGGACTTTGTGCAGAAATCAAGATCTTACCTCTGCCCATCTTAGGTCTTCAAATGAAACTCTTCAATAAAGGCATTAAGAAAAGGAAAACAAACACAAGTTTATTAACATGTAATACTTATGCATGGAAAAATGGGAGATACCCGGAAAAATGAGTAATTCTCTCATCTAGCTTAGAATTCAAGCTTAAATACCATCTTTAAAAAAAATTAACATATAATGTATTATTTGCCCCAGGGGTACAGGTCTGTGAATCATCAGGCTTACACATTTCACAACACTCACCATAGCACATACCCTTCCCAATGTCCATAATCCAGCCACCCTATCCCTACCTTCCCACCACCCAGCAACCCTCAGTTTGTTTCCTGAGATTAAGAGTTTCTTATGGTTCATCTCCCTCCCAATCCCATCTTGTTTTATTTTTTCCTTCCCTACCCCCCATGACCCCTCCACCCTGCCTCTCAAATTCCTCATATCAGAGAGATCATATGATAATTGTCTTGCTCTGATTGACTTATTTCCCTCAGCATAATACCCTCTAGTTCCTTTCACATTGTTGCAAATGGTAAGATTTCATTTCTTTTGATGGCTGCATAATATTCCATTGTGTGTGTGTGTGTGTGTGTGTGTGTGTGTACCGCATCTTCTTTATCCATTCTTCTGTTGATGGACACCTAGGTTCTTTCCATAATTTGGCTATTGTGGACATTGCTGCTATAAACATTTGGGTGCACGTGCCCCTTTGGATCACTGCATTTGTGTCTTTAGGGTAAGTACCCACTAGTGCAGTTGCTGGGTGTAAGGTAGCTCTATTTTCAACTTTTTGAGGAACCTCCATGCTGTTTCCCAGAGTGGCTGTACCGGCTCGCATTCCCACCAACAGTGTAGGAGGGTTTCCCTTTCTCTGCATCCTTGCCAACATCTGTCGTTTCCTGACTTGTTAATTTTAGCCATTCTGACTGGTGTGAGGTGGTATCTCACTGTGGTTTTGATTTGTATTTCCCTGATGCCGACTGATGTGGAGCACTTTATCATGTGAGTGTTGGCCATCTGGATGTCTTCTTTGCAGAAATGTCTGTTCATGTCTTCTGCCCATTTCTTGATTGGATTATTTGTTCTTTGGGTGTTGAGTCTGATAAGTTCTTTATAGGTTTTGGACACTAGCCCTTTATCTGATATGTCATTTGCAAATATCTTCTTCCATTCTGTCCGTTGTTTTTTGGTTTTGTTGACTGTTTCCTTTGCTGTGCAAAAGCTTTTGATCTTGATGAAGTCCCAATAATTCATTTTTGCCCTTGCTTCCCTTGCTTTTGGCGATGTTCCTCGAAAGAAGTTGCTGCAGCTGAGATCGAAGAGGTTGCTGCCTGTGTTCTCCTCGAGGATTTTGAAGGGTTCCTGTCTTACATTGAGGTCTTTCATCCATTTGGGTCTATTTTTGTGTGTGGTGTAAGGAAATGGTCCAGTTTCATTTTTCTGCATGTAGCTGTCCAATTTTCCCAACACTATTTGTTGAAGAGACTGTATTTTTTCCATTGGACATTCTTTCCTGCTTTGTCAAAGATTAGTTGACCATAGAGTTGAGGGTCCATTTCTGGGCCCTCCATTCTGTTCCATTGATCTATGTGTCTGTTTTTCTGCCAGTACCATACAGTCTTGATAATTACAGCTTTGTAATAGAGCTTGAAGTCTGGAATTGTGATGCCACCAACTTTGTTTTCTTTTTCAATATTCCTCTGGCTATTTGGGGTCTTTTCTGGTTCCATATAAATTTTAAGATTATTTGTTCTATTTCTTTGAAAAAACTGATGGTATTTTGATAGAGATTGCATTAAATGTATAGGTTGCTTTAGGTAGTATAGACACTTTCACAATATTTGTTCTTCTAATCCATGAGCATGGAACGTTTTTCCATTTCTTTGTGTCTTCCTCAATTAAATACCATCTTTAAAAAAAAACTTTATTGGGGTGCCTGGGTGGCTCAGTGGGTTAAAGCCTCTGCCTTCAGCTCAGGTCATGATCCCAGCGTCCTGGGATCAAGCCCCACATCGGGCTCTCTGCGCAGTGGGGAGCCTGCTTCCTCCTCTCTCTCTGCCTGCTTCTCTGCCTACTTGTGATCTCTCTCTCTCTCTCTGTCAAATAAATAAATAAATAAAATCTTTATAAAAAAAAAAAAAAAAAAAAAAAACTTTATTTATGTATTTGACAGAGAGAGAGAGAGAGAGAGATCACAAGTAGGCAGAGAGGCAGGCAGAGAGAGAGAGGGAAGCAGGTTCCCCACTGAGCAGAGAGCCCAATGTGGGGCTCTATCCCAGGACCCCGAGATCATGACCTGAGCCACACAGGCGCCCTAATTAAATACCATCTTAATAGGGAAAAGGGAAGAGAAATACTCTCAGGGAAAAGTAAATGATTTCTAGAAAAGATGAATGGACCTTTAGAAGAATGGATAGGAGATAGGATAATTTGGGACCAAGTTTGTCTGGGTGTGGCATAGACTTCTAGTTTCCTCTCCTGTGATATGAGAAGACATTCCCAGGAAGGGCCTTTGTGCCCATTGAATCCTTTTAGAGATCCGCCTTTAGGCAGGTAAGGGGAGTTCAGAGAAGGCCTCTCCCGGCATTTCCTGTTTTTCAAGTACCTACAGTTCAAAATAGTCACTATGCCAAAGTGGCAAATTGGGTGCCATATTGTGTTACCCTTCACTGTCTTCTCCCCTTGGGAGGTTAACAAGATTTTTGAGTCCTCCTCCAGAAACTAGGACACTAGGAGGAGCTCCTCTTGAATGTTGTAGCTAAAGGGCGGGAAGTCTCCTCTGCCTCCTCCCTCAGTGAAACATATGCGACCATGAGTAGATCTTAGACCCTGCCACACACCAGGCATTGGACTAAGCATTTACGCTGTTGACTGCTCACAGTAGCCTTATTACATGGATGTGGTTATTATTCCCACTTCACAGATGAAGAAACTGAGGCTCAAGGGGTTAAGCTGTTTGTGCAAGGTCACATACAGCTACAAAGGGGTAGTTAAATTCTGAACCCAAGATGTCTGACTCCACTATTCACCACTGCCTGACTTTTCTGGGGGTCACTGTTTCTCTTCCTTGCGCCTGTCCTCCTTCTACACTGCTCCCTGTCTCTATGTCCTTCTTATTAATGCTCTTTCTCCTCCCCTGCCCTAAGAATCTCACAATCTGTGCCCAAGCTGAGGTTTTTCAGAGTTCTCTGGGTCTCCAGCCCCTAGAAGATTCTATGAGGCTCTGCTGCCCCTAGTTGCACAGGTGTCCCACATTCCCTGACCCCTTGGCAGCTCAGAATCAGAATTTCTCTCTCTCTCTCTTTTTTAAGTCTTTCTTTCTTTCTTTCTTTCTTTCTTTCTTTCTTCCTTTCTTTCAGAGAGAGAGTGTGTGCACAAGCAAGGCGAGGGGAAGACTGAGAAGGAGAGAGAAACTCCAACAGATTCTGCGCTGAGCACAGAGCCCAATGCAGAGTGCCTGGGGGGCTCAGTCGATTAAGCATTGGACTCTTGATTTTGGCTCAGGTCATGATCTCAGGGTCCTGGGATTGAGCTCCCATGTCGGGCTCCTGCCTCAGTGGGGGTTCTGCAGGAGATTCTCTCTCTCTCTTTCCCTCCACCCTTCCCCCTCTGAATTAAATAAATAAAATCTTAAAAAAAAAAAAAAGTCAGATGCTTAACCCACTGAGCTACCCAGGTGCCCCTCAGAATCTCTTGTCCGTTTCAGGTAACTGAGGTCAAGGGTGTCTTTCAAGAATGAGAGATGCCTTGGGGCGTCTGGCTGGCTCAGTCAGTAGAGCATGTGACTCTTAATCTCAGGGTTATGAGTTTGAGCCCCACATTTAAAAAAAAAAAAGAGTTACAGCGACTAAGGGTAGAACTTGGGAGGGGGCTGTTGGAATCAGCAGTAAGATCTTGGGTTTCTTCGGTGGGTGCAGAGGCCGAAGTCCTAAAGCCAAACCAGAGAGAGGCTAATAGATACAGCAGGATTTCATACTCACCATGTGCTATTCTGAGCACTTGATAAATATTAATGCATTTAATATTCCCAGCAACTCTATGAGAAAGGTATTATCCTCCCTATTTCTCCATGGAGAAATTAAACACAGAAATGTTAAACGTCTTACCCAAGGTCACTAAGGTAGTTCACAGTGTTCAGCTTGGAAAATCTGGGCAGCCTGGCTCCAGACTCCATGCTGTGAGGTGCTAAACCATATATCCCACTCTGGGCTGTGAGGAGGGGAGAGGGGTATGGGCCATTAGGACCTGGAGAGAGGGAGACGCAAGAACTAGACGACAGGTAAAGGGTGGAGTAAATGATTTACAGGTGGAGTGGTTCCCTCTCCTGGACCATAAACCAAAGGGAACTGTCAGCCTCTGGGAAGGGAGATAAGGTGACTCAGGAGGGAAGGGCAGGGAGGGGACTGGGGACTGGGGACTCCCCTTCCTGGAGTGAGGCTTCAAGTCCTGTGCCTTTATCCATGGCTCTGTGGGAAACTCAGCCCAGTGATCCAGAGTGTGGGTAACAGGCAGAAGGGTGAGGGCCACAGAAGCAGATGGGGGAGGGGGTGATGACTGAAAGGCAGCAGGCTGGGTTGTCCTCAAGGAAGCTCCCAGGATCTCAGGGCTTGAGCTCCTCTCAGCCCCAGGCCTGGGCCTCCTGGTACAAGACTCTCTAAGTGGTATGCAGCCCAGAGTGCTCTAGAAAAGCCACAGATCAGAGCTTGGGAAGGGCTGCATGGCCATGCTGGCCGAGCCCCCAGAGCTTGCATCTTGCCCTCCCCAGGAGAGAGGTCCTGGTCTTCCAGACCTCTGGGACACATGCACACGCATACACACACACACACACACACACACACACTCCAATTTTTTCCTCATATTGACATCTCCCCTGGCTCATCTGGGGCCCAGAAGGAATATGACTCTTCTGGCCTTGAGTAGTTTTCCAGAACTTGCTCATCTAGGAGGTTTCTCAGAAAAAAAGGCGGGGGAGGGCCAGCTGTCTTTTAGGTGGAAAGGGGAAAAAATAAAAAAGAAAAGAAAGGAAAAGAAAAGTAAAGTAAAGCCTGCCTGGGCACAAGTCCTCCCCAGCGCTATTGACATGAGTCGGATACCATCCTGTCCTCAAGGGCCGCATGGGCTGGAAGGGAGCTGAGCCCTGCAGACAGGTCACTGAGCACTGTGATTTGTTGTGAGAGAGGAAACCTGGAGGGCTTCGGGGAGGGACCAAGGGGAAGATCATGGAAAGCTTCCCTGAGGGCACTCTGAGCCGGACCTTGCAGGAGCAGTGGGAAGGAGCTAAGCCAGAGGCGGGCTATGGCAGCAGGGGTGGGAACATCTCAGAAGGCCTTACCCTGCTGAAAAGCCTGGGCCTGGCACTGTTTGGCTTGGGGATAGGCTGGCAAGGCTTCAGGGGAGAGGTCTCTCTGCCTCTTCATCTCTGAAGGATTGCCTGGTTCAGGGACACAGCAGAGGACTAGGAGGTGGAAACCAGAGAGAACAGACTTGGCTCTTCACGGTAAGAGCAGTGAGGGCTAAATGCCCACAGGGCTCCAGGCTCAGGAGATTGTTTCTTTGAATAATCCCAACTGCCCTGGGTGGCAGGTGTTATTGATCTTGCTTTGTAGAGGAGGAAAACTGAGGTTCAGAGAGACAAAGTAACTCATACAAGGCTGCAGAGAGAGCTAGAAGTCAAACCCAGGTTTGTCTGATTCCCAAGCTTGTGCTCCTACCACCTCTCCATGTTTCCTCTCTCTAGGAAACACTTGGAGGGGAGAAATCAGATCACAGTGTGGGGGAAGGACCCAAATAGGTCAGAAGTGGGACCAGCCCTCCTGGGGGTTCGTGGGTGATCTCAGTATCAGGTGGGTAATTGAGCTGGTGCCTCAACTATTATTTCCTCTGTTAGACTGAGGAGGAAATTGAGGCCTAGAAGTAGAAATGGCCACTCAGGATGCCAGATACCCTTAGGAGTCAAGATGCTGGACACAGGGCTGAGGGAGGTCTGCATCCTTAGGCCCAAGTCCCAGACCTGTGGCCTTGTCAACCCTGTGGAATACGGATGGGGAACTGTCAGGCCGAGCTCCCCAGAGCCTGGGCCAGAAGCCTAGCAGGGTGGCCACTGCACAGAACCCTGGTCCCAGGACTCAAGCCCTTGTTTAGGCCCAATTGGGCCACTTCCAGTCTTTGGAGTTGTGAAACTGAATAAAGGAAACCTCATTTAAAAAAATAGAGTCCATGGGGCGCCTGGGTGGCTCAGTGGGTTAAGCCTCTGCCTTCGGCTCAGGTCATGATCCCAGGGTCCTGGGATCGAGCCCCGCATCGGGCTCTCTGCTCAGCGGGGAGCCTGCTTCCTCCTCTCTCTGCCTGCCTCTCTGCCTACTTGTGATCTCTGTCTGTCAAATAAATAAATAAAATCTTAAAAAAAATAAAAAAATAGAGTCCATGGGGCGCCTGGGTGGCTCACTGGGTTAAGCCTCTGCCTTCAGCTTGGGTCATGATCTCAGGGTCCTCGAATTGAGCCCTGCATCAGGCTCTCTGCTCAGCGGGGAGACTGCTTCACCCCCCTTCCCTCCACCTCTCTGCCTACTTGTGATCTCTGTCAAATAAATAAATAAAATCTTAAAAAAAAAAATAGAGTCCGGTCACCAGAGTGTGGGGAGTCTCACACCCCACCAATTTGTCCTCAGTTGCAGACCCCAACAGCAAGAAGCATATCTTGCATTTTCCACCTGGAAGGGACCTACTTCACTACCCCTGCAAGAGGGAGAAAGACTTTTTCCTTGCATAGCAAGAGCCCAGCCAATGAGAAGTTGCCACAACTCAGCCAATGAGAAAACATCACCAACCTCTTGTGGATTTTTGCCCAAAGTAGCCCCTCTCAACTTCCTTTTTTTCTCTATATAATAACTTTCCTCTCTTTTGTTCTCAGGATTCGCCTATGGTTTGCTGTAGCTTGCATATCCTGAATTGCAATTCTTCTGTTTTTGAATAAGTCCATTTTGCTGGTAAAATAACTGGCTATTTTGTTTTCAGTCTCAACCAAGTCCATCAACTCAGGTTTTGAATCCTGCCTCCAATGACCCTGAACAAGTCATTTACCTCTTGGAGCCTCATGTGTAAATGGGGTTGGGGTGAGGATTTCAGGAGATGCTGATCTAGCAGGGCCTTTGGCACCGCGCCCGTCGGTCAGTGCTCTGTGATCAGCGGCCGTGATGATTATAACAATTTATCATCATGCATCTATCTGCCTTCTCACCTGGAGCGTGGGACAGTAATCCCTGTCATCCTGGTTTCAAGGACATGGTGTCATCTGTGTGAGACGTAGGGCCAGTGCAGATGGCCCTTTTGCCACCCCAAGGCCAGCCCAGCCCTGCAGGGAGTAGGGAGACACATCTAGTTCCCAGGGCCAGGGGAAGCTGGGTGACAGCCTCAATCCATCAATGATAACCGCAGTGCAGCTAAGCTTTATGGGCCCAGCAGATATTTAAATATGGGTGGTGTGTGGCCAGCCCAGTTCTCCGTGCCCAACACAGGTCATTGCCCAGAGCAGGTAGGCCAGTGTGGAGTGGGAGGTGGCATTTCCCAGGGCCTTGGGAGACCAGCTGTCAGGAAGACCCCCGAGGATAGTTGTGGGTTTGGGCTGGAGATGGATCTCCTGTCCTCAGGAGTTTGTGACCTGGTTCCTTCTGGCCCTTCGAGTGGAGGAGGAACTCGGGGAAGCTTCTTGCAAGAGAAATTATAGATCTCAGCTCCCCTGGACCCGTTCCATCCTGGCTTGACCCATGTACCCCTGAGCTCTGGAGGGGATGGGGGTGCTTTTGTCTGCTCTGAAGCTTCTTCCCCTTGTCTACTGACATAGGATGAAGACTGGGTGTGCGTGACCCGAGCTGAAGGGAGGGTGCCTGGGGAACTAAGCTTGTTGAGAAGAAGGCAAGCTACGGATGTTTGCCGGGAAAGAGGGACGGCTCTGGGGGCAGCTCTTGTGACCTCCTACCCAGGCCCCCAGCACCATGACGGTCTCATACACCCTCAAAGTGGCAGAGGCTCGCTTTGGAGGCTTCTCCAGCTTGCTTCTCCGCTGGAGGGGAAGCATCTATAAGCTCCTTTACAAAGAGTTCCTCCTCTTCATCGCCCTCTACGCTCTCCTCAGCATCACCTACCGGTGAGGGATAGGTCTCAGGGCTGGCCGGGGGGCAGGGGGTGGGGTACTCATCTGCCCACACCCCTCTAACCCAGGCTTACACTTGACCTTCTCCAGGCTGCTGCTGACCCAGGAGCAGAGGCACGTGTATGCTCAGGTGGCCCGATACTGTAATCGTTCTGCAGATCTCATTCCCTTATCCTTTGTACTGGGTAAGTTTCCCTCGAATTCTCCCGGGTATCCTTCTGACCATCTTCCTGAACTTCAGGTTCAGTTGATAGCTCAGAGGATCAGAATTACCCCCAGCAGCACAGCCTGGAGGTCAGCAGGCAAGGGAGTTGCGTTCTGGGTCCAGGATTTCCAGAGGGCCACACCCTGCCTGTCACCTGCGGGACCCTCACTCCACCTGGGACAAAACATGGGCTGGCTTCAAAATCCCACTCTGGGTACTAGAGGGGACACCCCCTTCCCACCTTCATGGGAAGCAGGGCTCAGAGTTAACCGTTCCTTGACCGCTTCTCCGCAGAAGGAGGTTTGCCCTCCTCCCTCCTCCAAACCTGGCTTAGCAAGGTAGAGGCTTTAGGAAGAGGCGTTCCCCTTGACAGCGAGGCAGGGCACTGAAGCCCAATGTGTCCTTCTCCTTGCTTTGGTTCAGCCTGGCCTGGGCCAGGTGCTCTGGCTGGGGAGGTTGGGGGCAGGGCATGCTGACTCCCCAGCCCTCCATCCTCCCTTCCCGTCTGCACTCGCATGGCGGCCAATCAGGTTTCTACGTGACCCTGGTGGTGAACCGCTGGTGGGCCCAGTACACGAGCATCCCGCTGCCGGACCAGCTGATGTGCGTCATCTCGGCCAGCGTGCACGGCGTAGACCAGCGCGGCCGCCTGCTGCGCCGCACCCTCATTCGCTACGCCAACCTGGCGTCCGTGCTGGTGCTGCGCTCGGTCAGCACGCGCGTTCTCAAACGCTTCCCCACCATGGAGCACGTGGTGGACGCTGGTGCGGACAGGTGTCCCCGGCGGCTTTCGGGTTGGGAGGGTTTGGGGGGTTGGGGGGGCGGCTCCGGGGGCCGGGACCTGAACACCGGCCTCCTAGGAGGGGTGGGGGTGGGTCTGAGCCCCAGGGGGCGAGTCCTAGGGGCGGGGGAGGTGTCTGTGCCCCGCCCCTCCTCACTGTATCGCCTCAGGTTTCATGTCCCAGGAAGAGAGGAAGAAGTTTGAGAGCCTGAAGTCCGATTTCAACAAGTACTGGATCCCTTGCGTCTGGTTTACCAACCTGGCGGCCCAGGCCCGGAGGGATGGGCGAATCCGTGATGACATTGCTCTCTGTCTGCTCCTGGAAGTGAGTCGGCTCCAGACCAGGCCTGTCTATCCTCCCTAGCTTTGCAAACTGGAATAATATAGATGGTGCCAACTGCCCATGGCACACGGTGGGAAGCACTGTACATACATTAACTCATTCGGCCTTCACAACAGCCCTTGGGACATCATAACCATCCCTCTTTCACGGGTGAGAAAACTGAGTCACAGAGTGAGTGGCAAGAAACTTGCCCAAGTCACTAGTTAGCGGAGCTGGGACTCAGACATGCTGCTTCCCCAGTCTGTGCTTGCAACTACTTTGCTAAACTGCTTCCCATCACGGCCCCCCTCCCCCACATGATAAGACCCCTGACAGCAGAATAGGCCTCCGTTTGTGCTGGCCTTCACTGTTCTTAACCCATTCTTCCCTCCTCTCCTCCGCTGACGTCGGCTTCCTGCCTTTCCCGCAGGAGCTGAACAAGTACCGGGCCAAGTGCAGCATGCTCTTCCACTATGACTGGATCAGCATTCCTCTCGTCTACACCCAAGTAACTGCCTCCCTTCCCCAGCCCCAGTGCCTACTGCATGTCCAGTGCTGTGTGTGACACTGACAATTAGAGACCGTACCTGCTCTGGGGCAGTTCAGCCCAGTGAAACACCGAGCAACCAAGGGCTCACCTTCCAAGCATCGCCGGGCCCTGCTAAGACGCCCCCATCCCCTCGGAGGCTGCCACACCATGCTACACGTTTTATTTCCTCGTCAGATTCCCTACTGGGCCTCAGGTTCGGGGAGGGCGTTTCTCCCTGACTCAGCCAGGCTTCCTTCTCCAGGTGGTGACCATAGCAGTATACTCCTTCTTCGGCCTCTCCCTGGTTGGCCGCCAGTTCGTGGAGCCCGAGGCGGGGCCGGCCAAACCTCGGGAGCCTTTAGAGGCAGCGTCCACCCTGGGGGACCTGGACATGTACGTGCCTCTCACCACGCTGCTGCAGTTCTTCTTCTATGCCGGCTGGCTCAAGGTGGGCATGGAGGCTCCCTCGACTGGCTTGCTCTGTAGCGACGTGAGCCCAGGAACCCCACCTCAACTTTGGAGACAGAGAATGGGGCTCTGAGCCCAGAAAACACTGTCTTACGACTTGTAGGTGGCCGAACAGATTATCAACCCCTTCGGTGAGGATGATGACGACTTTGAGACCAACCAGCTCATAGACCGCAACTTGCAGGTACGCAAGGGCTGGGGGCAGCTGCCTGTGCTCCCCTCCTTGCCAGCTCTCTGCCTGGGTGTGGAGAGGACAGGGGATCCTTACGACTTGATACCTGCCCCAGGTGTCTCTGTTATCCGTGGACGACATGTACCAGAACCTGCCTCCCGCCGAGAAAGACCTGTACTGGGACGAAGACTCCGCGCAGCCACCCTACACGGTGGCCACCGCGGCCGAGGCTCTGCGGCCTTCCTTCCTGGGCTCCACCTTTAACCTTCGGTAAGTGGCCCACGCTGGTGGATGTAGGACTTGACCCGGGTGGTGGGCCCCCAGGTCCTCACCGCCCTGCTCCCAGCCTTCTTGGGAGATCCAGTCCTGGGGCGGCCCCATGCCAGGCTGGCTCAGCCCATCCTCCTGCCCGCAGCATGAGCGATGACCCCGAGCAGAACATGAAGGTAGAAGCGTCCCCAGCGGCTGCTCGGCCACTGCCCGCCCAGACCCCACTACTCGGCCACTTCCTGGGTGCAGGAGCACCCTCCCCTGCCATCAGCCTCAGGACATTTGGCCGCATGCGAGGAGCCCCCAGGACCCCGCATCTGCTGCGCTTCCGAGCAGAGGAGAGCGGCGAACCCGAGGCTGCGGACCGCATTGAGGAGGCATCGGTGGGATCAGAGGACGAGACCAGGGAGCCCTGATCAGAGGCTGCCTGGCCCAGAGCCGTTCTGCCCGCCTCCCCAAGGCCTGGCTCCCCTCACTTCCCAACACCCTGCTGACCTCCAGCGCTATTAGAGCACTTGCTGTGTGTCCTGAGCTGGGGAATTTAGGGACAGACCCTGAAAGGGGAAGATGGTGGGGCCAGCACCAGGGTTGGGAATGCATCCATTTTGGTGGGAGAAATGTAGGATGGTTTGCTTGTGGAAGGTGAGGCTAGGATACATGGGCAAGGCCTAGAGGACAAGAACCCAGATGCACTGTTAATTTCCTGCTCAACAGGTTGTGGGGCCGTTCTCAAACCTGAGGGAGTATCAGTGGCACCGAAGGGCCTGCTCAGTATATTTGTGTGTGCCACTCCCAGAATTTGGTTTATTAGATCTGGCATGTAACTCAAGAATTTGCATTTCTAGTAAGTTCCCAGGTGATGGTGCTGCTGATGGTCCAGGCATCACAATTTGAGTCCCATATGAAAAGATGTTGAGGATATACCTTATCCTGATCTTACTCCGAAGAGGCATCAGAGTATGTGTGCTGGGGGACTTTTGCTTTACCTGTAATATTCTTTTTATTTACAATGAGAATATAATCAGTTATTACTTGTGCAATTACAGTTGTTTAAATTGGCCTGCTGGAAGATGGGATAAAGATAACATGGTAAGGGCCTGGGATTATGATCAAACCCAGACATGGAGGCAGCTGGACCCAGACCCAGCCCAGCCCATGGGTGGTTGGACTTCAGAGCGCCACTCCCTTCTGTTCCCACCAGTCCAACAGGAGGAAGCGTGATTTAAGGGGTGAAAGCTGTGGGTTCTTCTGTGGTGGGCTTGCAGTTCTGGGGGGCGGGGGGACCATCCTAATGGGAGCATAGATTGGAGTTGACTGAACTGAGCTCCACTCTGCAAGTTCAGCCTCCGATAAAGAAACTGGTGACTGCCAGAACCAAATCTTAGGGTCAAAGGATGACAGAACTCAGAAGAAACAAAAGGTGTAGTAAGGTTGAGTGCAGCCTCTGACATCTGGGGCTGGCTTTGCTACTTTCCTACTGGGCAACCATGGGTTACAGAATACCTAAACATAGGTCTCCAAGTTTTGTTTTTTAAATGCTTTTTTATTTGACAGAGAGAAAGAGCACAGGCAGAGCGGCAGGTGGGGGGGTGATAGGCAGGCTCCCTGCTCAGCAGAGAGCCTGATGTGAGGCTCTATCCTAGGACCCTGAGACCATGACCTGAGCTGAAGGCAGAGGCTTAACCCACTGAGCCACCCAGGAGCCCACATAGGTCTCCAAGTGTTTGTGGAGACAAAAGCACCCCAAGATAGCCATTTCCATAGAGGTTTTTCTCACAGGGTTAATGGGAGTTTGCCTTCAGGGAAAGAACGGTCAGCTGAAGGCTTCAGGAATGAATAGGGGATGAATCCAGGACTCTCTTTTGAGAGTGTGATAGAGAGCAGAGAAGGATCGGTCAGAGGAAGACGCAGACTCCCTGCTGAGCAGGGAGCTCGACCTGGGACTCAATCCCAGGACTCCAGGATCATGACCTGAGCTGAAGGCAGGCGCCCAACCAACTGGGCCATCCAAGTGCCCCGAATGAATCCAAGACTCTTTAAACACACTGCTTCTAGTCACAGATTAGAGGTAGGATTGAAGGGGAGGTATAATCTTCTAGAGCTCAAATGGGGAAATAAAGGCAAAGTGTCTAATCTGACTTTGTTACTCCTGACCAATACTGTAAACAGTTAACTAAAATATGGTGCTGCATTAATAACCACTGGATGGAAAGGTGGGGCACAAGCCTCCCAGAGCCCATGGTAAGGTTTTAGAAGATTGGGTTGCTTTTGCTATGTTCATAAGTTTTTGTACTAAGAAGTAGGGGGAGGGTCATCTCCTAGTTCATCTTTCCCTACTATCTATTCACAGAACTGTGATTCAGCCAAGCTAAGGAACCAATTTGGATTTTCACTCCTTTGGCTCTTAAGTTATACTTGCACTTCCCATCAACTTTAACTTCGGATAAAATCTTAAGTTTTTTTTTTTTTTTTTTTAATTAATTTAGCACATTTGAGTACCTCATATGTTGCCATGCACTTCCAGGTACTGGAGACAGCAGGAAACAAACGTACTTGTTCCTCTGGCATTCTATTCTAATTGGACAACAAAGAAAATGAGCAAAATTTATGCCCAATGAAGGGATAAGGAGAAAAAGCAGGGACAACAGATTAATAGCATGGAAGGAACTGTAATTTAAAATTATCAGGGAGGAACTCACTAAGGTTAAGACCTGGAAAATAAGGCACGTGCTATGTGAAGGAAAATGTTCCCAACAAATGGACTAAGAAGCAAACATGTGCTCTAAGGCCAGGATGATTAGCACGGTAGAAAAAGGGACCAGGTCACGGTGGGTTCCATAGCATTTGGGAAGGCTTCTGAGATGGGAAGCTGTCAGAAACCTATTGATTCCGATTTCTAGGACTATTTTGGGACAACAGAAGTATTCAGTGCTACTTGCTAAAGAGTGACCAGAAGACAGAGCCAGGGTGTTAAAAGGTTAAACCAACAAGATTTGGTGACATAGGATATTAGGAGTGTAGTGGTCAGAATGATCCAAGATTTTGATTTAAGCAGCTACATAAAGGCAACAATTTGCTATTATTAAATAGCTGAGAAACTATTTGAAAAGGGAAGGCAGAGGAATGTTACCAGTTTTTCACATGTTCACCTTTGAATCCAATCAGGATATTCAAATGCAGGTTTTAAATAGGTTTGGGTTAAAGTTAAGAAAATGCAGCACAAACTACATTTAATACCAACAGCAGACAATGTAGCCAAGCTGAAGACAAAGAGTTGACCCTTACAGATTTAGCAATGCAGAAATCACTGGTTATCTTGCACACCGGAGTTGTGAAGGGAGGGGGGAGGATTAGGGTTCAAGAGAAAATTAACTTCAGAAAGACATTCAAAAGCTAACAGGATAGACATGGAAATGTATACAACTTGCTCTCTACAATACCAAAAAATTTTGGAACACAATTTCAAGGTTTCTAGGCCATCCACGAACCCAGGCTGAAAACTTCAAGCTAAAACCTTAAAACCAAGGTTCACAAAGGAAAACAGTAGAAGCTCCCTCAAAGAGCCAAGTTCAGAGAAGCAGCATGGCTTCAGGTTCCAATCATGGTCTAATCAACATCCTAGTTAATACTGGGAGCCCAGGGCTGGGATACCTCCCGAATATGGTCTCTGGTCACCTGAGCACCACATCCCTGTTCCCACTGAACACTAGCCTCTGGGGTGAGAAACGTTCCCCCAGCTATATAAAGACATAGCCCCACATCTAGGACTGGCCTTCAGGGAGAGCGTGCTGAGCAACTGGATATTCACACATAACTCTGGACAGGACAATAAACACCTTTATTACATGACCGAAGGTGGAAGATTTATTTGCCTTTCCGGGCTTTGATTTTCCTCAGATAGAACTCTAGCTCCTTGCCCTCTAAGACGTAGCCATCTGCTCGGCCACACTGGCCTGGTCGTGAAGCGATGCATGCTGCAAGAGAGTATGTGTTCATCAGCAAAATGACAGTGGGTCCCTACCCAAACCTAGGTGTCTTCTTAAAAGTCCATGTTGGTTCAGTTATGGTGGGGGCAGGCTTGAAGCCCAGTGTCTCCTCAGATACACTTTATCGTCACTTAAAGTCAGTAGCAGAACTGGACAAAGTTTTCATCACTGAGACAGCCCCCTCAGCCCACACACAGACTTCTCAAAATACTTCTGGAAGTTAGAGGCAGAGGCCAACCTCAGGCCTACAGGCTCCTGCCCACTACTTCCCACTCCAGCCTCACACTAATGCAATGACCCCATGTTCTGATTTGTGCTTGTACACGGTTATCATTCAACTCTCCTAGTGAAGCCTTACCACACAGCTGGCAGTTAAGAGAACAAGAGGCAAGAATAAAATGCAGAGGGCAGACTGTATCTTGTGACCCAATCCCCCAATGCAAAGAGCCATCTTACCAAGAAGCTTGCCCTGCTGGAATTGCTCCTCCAGAAGACTGCTGATTTTGGCATTCTTTTTCCTTTCATCATACTTCTTCTGAATTTTCTTTGATCGTTTTTTGTTTAAAATCTCTTCCTCCTCGGGTGTCTGAATAAAGCAAATACATGGGTTAGCTGGGGCTCCCCTGGCCCTGGCTCAGGGAAGAAATGTCCCCACAGCTTTGGGCCCTGTACATCCCACTCCCTGCTGCCTTCCTCAGCACTTAAGGCTTTCATCTATTTCCCTTCAGTAGCAGAACTGGACACAGTTTTCATCATAAGAAGGCTGGAATAAGGCTGGCCTTGCTCCCCCCACAGGGACGTTGGCTCCCCTAAAACACGCACCAGCTTGGCCCCCTTCTTGCGGCCCAGGGGCAGTGCATAGTGGGACTCGTACCACTGTCGGTACGGTGTGCTGTCAATGAGCACAATACAGTTCTTCACCAGCGTCTTGGTGCGGACCAGTTCGTTGTTGGATGCATTGTAGACAACGTCAATAATCCTCGTTTTGCGCGTACAACCTGCTCACAGAACAATTTCAGAATCAAGTCCTGTAAACCAGAAGCCAACTGTCCTTGCTGTCCCCTACCAGCACACCCTCCCCCAAGTGCCCAAGGAGAAGCAAGGGACCTCTAGGCTGTTACCCAGCTACGGGGTGTCAGCTCAACTTCCACAAAGCCACCTTTCCAGAGATGACTGGCAACCACTCATCAGACTCAGCCCCAATCCCAATCCCTGAAGCTATAGGAAAGGAGTGAGACAAAATAGGATGGAGAGAGTTCTCCAGCTACCACAACCTTAACAGCTTTCAAAGAGAATCTTCGGTATCTTGGTGGAGGCCACAGACTTCCTGTTAAAGGCACTTATTGAAGCTTAGAAAGATTTAGGTGTGGAGTTCCCACCCCCTCTTGAAGGGCCTCACTCACACTCAGAGCCCCAGGAGAAGTTCCCCACGTCTAGCCTCAAGGCACGGTACTTCTTATTGCCTCCCCGGACTCGGACTGTGTGTATGCGGCGGGGGCCGATCTGGAAAACATAGAGGCAGTAACTAGGTTATCCAGGAGAGCAAGACAGGAGAAGGTACAGAACCCGGGCTGGACGGAGGCAACACAGTCAGTGTAACTATGACAAGTCCTAACATTGGCAAGTGGC
The DNA here is from genome assembly GCF_010015895.1 of Lontra canadensis. Lineage (NCBI taxonomy): Eukaryota > Metazoa > Chordata > Mammalia > Carnivora > Mustelidae > Lontra > Lontra canadensis. The sequence goes on along the minus strand of NW_022631054.1, from coordinate 10,990,519 downwards.
ACGCAAGCGGCCAAGACGGCCACAACCACACCTAAGGATACTTTTTCATCACTCCAGTTACCTCCAAGAAGAAAAACCTGATTCCAAGAGGGAAAATTAAGTCTCTATGCAACAAAAAAAAATACCAGGTTTCTGACTATCTTTTGAGAAGCCCACTCCCTCCAGGCGCCCTTGAAGACCTGATACCCAACATCTGTCTCCATACCACCTCTTTAGTCTTAAACCAACGCGTCCAGACGGAGGCCGCCCAGTCCCCTGGACAAATCAGAGAGCCCTAAGAAGACTCCACCACCACACGCAGGACCGGACCACGCTGGAGACCAGGTGGGGGGAGAGGCGAGGGCCCCCGCACGCACCTTGGTGTTGGCAGCGGGGCGTCCCAGCTCATACTTCCGCTTCTTGTGGTAAGGCTTTCTCTTGCCCCCGGTCTTGCGGCGCTTGTGCCAGTTGTCCCGAGAGATGCCTATGTATGGGAGCAGGGGGCGGAAGCTTTAGCCACGGGGGCTCGGGCCGGCACCTCGCGAGGCCCAGACCCCCGCGCCGGGCGGGCCGCACGCTCAGCTCTCCAAGGTTGGCTTCCCCACCGCGCACTCGGGAGTTTGCAGCATTACCAAGGTGTCATCATCCACATGCGGCCCAGACCAGGCTCTTTCCCGCGGCAGCCATGTTGGCGGCGCCCGCAGCACCAAACCCCTGCAGCCACTGCAGCCACCGCAGCGAGCCTCGGCGGCTAGAATCCGAGCACCACCTCCCTCGGGGATGCTCAGGGCCAGGGGTCGGGGCGCCCGAACTCCCGACTTGGCCGCGAGGCAGGATGGCACTGGATAGAACTCATCCCCCTTCCCAGGCCCCAACGCAGAGCGACACTCACCCATCACTCCCGGCGCTGGCTGCGAAAGAGAAAACGCAAAGCCTCACGGTCCGGTTTGTAAAACGCTGTCCCGCCCCTTTAACGTGTTTCCGGGCGCCGCGGCGAGGAGCCTGGCGACGGAGCGCGACGTTCCTTATGTTTCTGCGACCGCGTCCAGGGAGGTTCACGCGTTGAATCCCGAGGGAGGACGACCGGCGGTGGGAATGGCTGTGTTAGAGCTTGAGGGCTGTAGGGTACACCCGAGGGGGCAGTCGCCTGCTTGTTTTGTTTTGAAAAGACTCGCTTTCGAGCTGGGCGCGGCTGCTTTGGGAAAGGGTGGAAAGAAGTAGGGATGGAAGGGAGCTGTGGACTTGGGTTTTGTTTTGAAGAGTTTGATGATAGATTGGACGTGGGGGGTTAGGAAAAGGGAGGCGTGTCAAGGATTCCTCATTCCTCACTAGATCGTTTGGAATGACAGGCGACTGGTCATGTCTGGTCACCCTTATAGAAGATCTTGGACAGAAGATGTTACTTTGGGACCTGTCTCTATACAAATGGTAATTAACGTCACCAGAATGAAGGAACCTAGGGAGAGAGCATAAAGCAAATTTTCTTGTAAAATGTACTAAGTAACTGTTTTAGGCTTTGTGGGATATAGAGTCTGTCACAACTGCTCAACTTTGCTGTTGTAGTGTGAGAGCAGCCCTGGACAATATAGTTAATGATTGTGTGTGGCAGTGTTCCCTTAAAACTTGGGGTACACGTATTCACCTTTCATGTGGTATTATGCTTTTGATTTTTTCCAAACATTTAAAAATATAACCATTCTTGGCTCATGGGCCCAATCAGCATACAGTGGTGTGCCATCCCCGACCATAAATACAGTAAGATGTTCTAGGTCCAAGGCTTGAGGAATGTGAACATTGAAGGCCAGGTAGAGAAAAACTGGCAGAGGGGAGGAGGAGCAATTGAGTGACAGAAGGGAAGCCAGCACAGAATGGCATGGTCTGATGCTACTGTGAAGGCTAGTTAAAACGAGGACTAAGGGGCACCTGGGTGGCTCAGTGGTTTAAGCCTCTGCCTTCCGCTCAGGTCATGATCCCGGGGTCCTGGGATCGAGCCCCGCATCAGGCTCTCTGTTCAGCAGGGAGCCTGCTTCCCTTCCTCTCTCTCTCTGCCTGCCTCTCTGCCTGCTTGGGATCTCTCTCTGTCAAATAAAAAAAAAAAACAACAACAAAAAAGCGAGGACTAAAAAGTGATTTTCAGATTTAGTGACTCGAAAATCTTTGGTGATATTGGCAAAAGCAGTTTCTGTGCGGGGGAGTGGGCAAAACTTAAAGTGGAATGGGAAGTTTTATTTATTTTTTTGAAAAGATTTTATTTATCTGTTGGCATAAGTAGCGGGGAGAAGCAGAGGGAAAGGGAGAAGCAGACAGCAGACTCCCCGCTGACCAGGGAGCTGGATGCTGGCCTCGGTCCCAGGACCCTGAGATCATGATCTGAGCTGAAGTTAGACGCTTAACCAACTGAACCACCCAGGTGCCCCTGGAATGGGAAGTTTTTTTAATTCATTAATTAATTTAAAAATTTTAAAGATTTTTTTTTATTTGATAGAGTGAGAGAACACAAGCAGGCAGAGCAGCAGAGGGCGAGGGAGAAGCAGGCTCCCCACTAAGCAGGGAGCCCGATGTGGGGCTCGATCCTTGGACCCCAGGACCATGACCCAAGCCAAAGGCTCAACTAGCTGAGCCACCCAGGCACCCAGTCACTCAACCAACTGTGCACCAGGCACCCTGGGAAGTCACCAGTGCACCCAGGCACCCAGTCGCTCAACCAACTGAGCTACCCAGGCACCCTGGGAAGTTTTTTTTTTTTAAAGGACAGTATATGTAGATGATACTCTCAAGAAGTATTTTAAAGGGAAGGAGAGGATGCCTGGCTGGCTCAGCTGAAGGAAACTGGCTTTTCATTTTGGGGATCCTCAGTTCAGAGATTACTTTGAGTTGAGTGCAGAGATTACTTAAACATTTAAAAAAATAAAATAGGGGCGCCTGGTTGGCTCTGTCAGAACATGCAGATCTTGATCTTGGGGGTTGTAAATTCAAGCCCCATGGTGAGAGATTACTTACTTTAAAGAAGAAAAAAAAGGTGGGGGGAGACAATTAGGCTGCTGGAGGGAAACAGATCATAGGGTAGTACTGAAAGGAGTAAACTGCCTAAGCCCTTTCACAGTCTGCTCCAAATCCTATCTCCTCCCTTTGAAGGGACTCTCAACATTAGCCTTTCTTCTGTATCTTCAACCTTCCACTGGCTTCCTACCACATTCAGAATAAAGTCTAAATTCCTTGCTGGGCTGAGGAGTATCAGACTTCTGCTTATCTCTTGCTTTGTCAATTTGACCCCTACTATCTATCTCCCTCCCTCAACTCCCGGGCACTTTGACCTTGCTGTTCTTGCCTCAGGCCCAGGTGCTTTGCAAGAAAATGCTGTTCTCTAAGTCTTAGCTTGGCTCCTGCTTTCACTTCAAGTTTCTGCTCAAAATCTCACTTGTACATACATACACACCCTGGGAGGCCTTTTCTGAGCCTGCTTCCTAAAGTGGCAACACTTGGGGTGCCTGGCAGGCTCAGTCTGTAGAGCATGTGACTCTTGATCTCCAGGCTGTGAGTTCAAGCCCCACACAGGAGGTAGAGTTTACTTAAAAAACAAACAAAACTCTTGGGGCGCCTGGGTGGCTCAGGGGGTTGAAACCTCTGCCTTCGGCTCGGGTCGTGATCCCAGGGTCCTGGGATCGGGCCCCACATCGGGCTCTCTGCTCTGTGGGGAGTCGGCTTCCTCTCTCTCTGCCTGCCTCTCTGCCTACTTGTGATCTCTGTCAAATAAATAAATAAAATATTAAAAAAAAAAACTCTCTAAAGTAGCAATACTTACCTTTCCTCACTTAATATTAACATTGTTTTTACATAATCATTATCTGCCTTCCCCACTAAAATATAATAAACATGAGAGTAGAAACTCTGTTGCTTACTACTGTGTTTTCAACACCTATAATAAGGCCTGGCATTTAGTAAGCACTCAATAAATGGCACTCAAATATTTTCAACAAATTATTGTTCTACTTACCAAATTTTATTCAGTGGGTTTTCCCAGTAGACTGT